>NC_061777.1:380000-435873 GCF_022458985.1 Mugil cephalus | reverse complement strand
ACTTGACCTTCTTGACTTTGGCCTGAACCACCAGGAAGTGGATGTACATCTCAGTCAGGGTCTTGGGCAGCTCTCCTCCCTCTCTGGTTTCCAACACATCCTCCAGAACTGTAGCAGTGATCCAGCAGAAGACTGGGATGTGACACATGATGTGGAGGCTTCGTGATGTCTTGATGTGGGAGATGATGCTGCTGGCCTGCTCCTCATCTCTGAACCTCTTCCTGAAGTACTCCTCCTTCTGGGGGTCAGTGAACCCTCTGATCTCTGTCATCATGTCAACACACTCAGGAGGGATCTGATTGGTTGCTGCAGGTCGTGTGGTTATCCAGAGGCGAGCAGAGGGAAGCAGTTTCCCCCTGATGAGGTTTGTCAGCAGCACATCCACTGAGGTGGACTCTGTAACATCAGTCAGGATCTCAGTCTTGTGGAAGTCCAGAGGAAGTCGACATTCATCCAGACCGTCAAAGATGAACACAACCTGGAAGTCTTCAAAGCTGCAGATTCCTGCTTCTTTGGTTTCAGTGAAGAAGTGATGAACAAGTTCCACCAAGCTGAACTTTCTCTCTCTCACCACATTCAGCTCTCTGAAAGTCAATGGAAATATGAAGAGGATGTCCTGGTTGGCTTTGTCTTCAGCCCAGTCCAGAGTGAACTTCTGTGTTAAGACTGTTTTCCCAATGCCAGCCACTCCCTTTGTCATCACTCTTCTGATTGGTCCATGTCTTCCAGGTGAGGCTTTAAAGAGGTCTTCTTGTCTGATGGTTGTTTCTGGTCTGTGTAGTTTCCTGGATGCTGTTTCAATCTGTCTGACCTCATGTTCATCATTGACCTCTGCAGTCCCTCCCTCTGTGATGTAGAGCTCTGTGTAGATCTCATTCAGAAGGGTTGACTTTCCAGCTTTAGCAATCCCCTCAAACACACACTGGAACTTCTCCTTCAGACCAGATTTAACTTTACGTTGGTAATGTCCTAAATGAAAAAACAAGAAATAAGATGAATGAATAAACCCTCCAGTAAATATTCCAACATGTCGTTGCTCTAAAGAATGAGTGTGTGAATATATCTTGGTTCATCTCTTGAGACATTAGTAAATGTCTCATTTCTCCAGCAGCTTCAATGTTTAGAGAAATCCTCTTACTGCTCTGCAGACAGTCAGCCAGCTCCTCCTGCTTCATTCTCCTCAGGAAGTTCATTGTGATCTTCACCAGTAAATCTCTGCTCCTCCTCTGCTCTTCATCCTCACCCTCCAACACCTCCTCATCCTCCCTCGACTCTCTGAGCATTCTGGGTAATCTGGACTCACAACCTTCTGGATCTTCTTCAGCTCCTTCTTCACAAAAGTCATGATGTTGTCCTCCAGCAGCTGGAACAGAAGACAATATGAATGACACAAGCAGACTGAAACCATGGAGACAAACATCAGATCCATGTTGGACACACTGACAATCCACTGGTCTACAAAGAGCAGCATGGACATGATGGAAAGTAGTTGTTGTACATGTACAGACCAGAAAGATGGAGTCCAGCTGTGTCTGATGCTGCTGGGTAGACTGACCACTGAGAACCTCTGAGCTCTGCTGGTGGACTCTGTGGACCAATCATCAATTAGCTCTCATCCATTACAAGACTAAAGACACTACTCTGCTTCAAATATCCACTTATTCACCACCTCTTCTAAGGCTGTGTTTCCCCAACTACTGCTATGAAAATGTCACTATTCGTTCAGGAGGTTAACTAGGGTTAGGGTTAGGGTTAGGGTTAACCAAGCAGCCTTGTGGTTTCCTCCAAGCCCTGTATAGAATAACAGGACTGGGAGGAATGTGGAGCTTAAGTTAATTAGACCAGTACATATACACCAGTATACAGCAAGTAAAACACATCTCAATTTTTCACAGTAAACATGTTTCTAAAGGTGCTATTGACATGAAATGTTCACCAGGTGCTGGTAACAACCCAAATAATTCATACATAGAAAGAAACCAAAACAAATAAGTTCAGAAGTTATGTGGAATAATGTGAAATAAGGAGGCAAAAAGTATTGAACACACTTACTGATATTTATTAAATACTTTGTCCAAAAGCCATTGTTGGTATTGAAGCTTCCAGACGCCTCCTGTTTGGAGAAACTAGTCGCATACTGCTAAGATGTGATTTTGGCTCATTCTTTCACAGACAACTGTCTTTAAATCTTGAAGGTTCTGTGGGCTTCTGTGAACTCTGATTTTTAGTTCTGTCCATAGATTTCCAGGTGGATTCCAGTCAGGTGATTGGCTGGACCGTTCTAGCAGCTTTATTCTCTTTCTCTGAAGCCAGTGGAGAGTTTCCTTGGCTCTGTTTGAGATCATTGTCTTGCTGAAATGTCCACCCTCGTTTCACGTCATCATGTCTTCAGTCAAACCACAAAAACAAGGCAACTTCCCTTGTTGTTCCAATACTTGTGGAGGGGACTGTATCTGTTAATTCCAGGTCTTTCTGAAGCTCTCTAGTAGTGGTTCTTAGACAACTCTTCTGATAATCCTTTTCACTCTGTCAGAAATCTTGAGAGGAGCTGGTTTATGGTTGAATGATGCTCTTTTCGTTAAGTTTAGAAATCCTTCTGGAACCAAATTCCATCAGAATGTTTTTCAACAATGAGGTTGTGAAGGTCTGTGAGAGTTCTTTGCTTTTGCCCATCATGAGATGTTCCTTGTGTGACACCTTGGTACTGACACACCTTTTTATAGGCCATCAATTTGGACTGAAGCAGCTGATATTCATTTACACTAACAAAGGGCAGGTTGTCTTTCTGATCACTGATAGATTTCAGCTGGTCTTGGTGTTCCATGTCCTTTTCACCTCCCTTTCTCTGTGTGTTCAATACCTTTTCCCTCTGTTATTTTACATTATTACACATAACTTAATTTCTGAACTAAACAAGCATTGTCAGAAGAAAGTTAGTTTTTTTAGTCCTAGGCTTCATTCAGTGCGTTTACATGCACGTGAAAAAACAACAACTAATTATTGCCTTAATCGGACTATAACAGGAGAACTTAAGTGCATGTAAACACGTTATCCGATTGAGACGCCAAGATAATGCGATTGAATCGGAGTTTTCAATCGGATAATACGTGTGACCCGGAAGAAAAACGTCCAAGGAAGCCAATCGTAGAAGAAGTTGTTGGTGTGGGTGGACTGTTGGCGGTGGCTGGGGGGTGTGGGGGATATGGGGGGTGTGGGGGGTGTGGGGGGTGGGGGGGGTGTGGGGGGTATGGGGGGCTGCTCTGGCCTGCACCGGCTTGTGCTCGCTTGGTCGGTCTGGGGGTGTTGGTCGTCGCTCGCCATCTGCGCTGGGGTGTGACATGCCCTGCAGCTACGGTGGTTCTCTGGTCCTGTCACCCATGCGCCCCACACTGGGGTGGAGGTTCTCGGGCGCTGGGGCTTCTGACCTGACTCTGGGCCCTGGTAATGGTCTCACTCATATTTAGGGAATGTCCACATGCATGTGTGTTGTCACCTGCCAGCCCGTACTGGATCACATCAAGAAGAATCGATGAGTCCCGGCTATTAAGGGCTGGATTATTGTCTTCACTCTATCACTACGTGCCCTATGGCAGACTTCTCTCCTTCCATTGGGACACCCTTACCCCCCTGGACTCTCTCATCTCTCCAGAGATGACTGTACCCAGTCATACCTGAGTGAGGTGACTTGGGAAGCACAGAACCCTACACCACCAGTTCCTACCAGCACCACATGCATCTCCTCCACTGTCCATCCTTCCACATCTTCTCTGTCCTTTGTTCTCCCCCTCTATTCACTGAGGTGTAGCACTGCCCTCCCTGCCACACAAGGTCACTACACTCAATAAAGATCAACAGGACAGTTCTCAGGGAGGCTGGTGATGGTCACACTCACGCACTAAGTAATAAAGCTTTCAGCTGCAAGAATATAACTGCATCAACCTCATATAATGTTGACACCCTGTGGTGTTCAACTATGCAGACAAAAAAAAAGAAAAGGAACGGAGCCGGAGCCGCTAGAAGAACCGTCTGAGGGACAGCGCAGATCTTACCTGCACCAGAAGTAACGCGAACATTACGTACGAGATTTAAAAATGTTCTATTATCCGTCTGGTTGTTGTTTAAATGTCTGACACATGAACGACTCTAGTTTATTATACCACGTAATAGGTCACCAGGAAATTATTAACGTGGTATTAACCCGCTGAAAAGACACGTGTCGCCCCCTAGTGTGGAGGAGGAGAACAGTTATTAGATCTTCTTGCGCTGCATGTAAACTGGGACAAGGACTGTAGTCAGGAAGTAGAGTTTAGAGCAAAGCTCCATCAAACTCTGCATGTAAACGCACTGAATGTCGTTCCATCTAGACCTGGTGGGTCGGTCTCAGCTCAGAATGACTGATTTATTGTCCCAGTCCAGTCCTGGTCCAAGCTACAAGGTAGAAACACAGACAGAGGACACAACATTTAATGACTCTTTACCTCTTTGCACCAGAACCACGTCCTCCTTTAAAATCAATCACATCATCCTTTGACTGGTCGCTCTTCAAGGACACACAGCTGAGTCCAGATCCAGATCCAGGTCCAGGTCCAGGTCCAGGTCCAGGTCTAGGAGAGTCTGGTCTCCTGAAAGTAAACCACCACAGATAAAAAACTGATGAGAATAAATTCAACGCAGAGACGTCAGAAGTAAAAGGATGAAACAAACATGTTGAATAAACTCAGTGATGTAAGAGTGATGAACCAGCTTTAACCCAAAGAGGAGGAGACATGAAAGTAGAACCATCAGCTCCTCATGGAGGACAGCTTCACCCACTCTTTACCTCTCTGGACCAGAACCATGTCCTCCTTTAAAGTCAATCACATCATCCTTTGACTGGTCGCTCTTCAAAGACACACAGCTGGGTCCAGGTCCGGGTCCAGGTCCAGGTCCAGGTCCAGGTCCAGGTCCGTCCAGTCTGTCCTCTCTCTGGTCCATGCTGATGAATTCACTCTTTCTTCTTCCACCTGCAGAGGAAACACTGATCATTCATGTGAACATCAACTGAAATCATTCCTGCTGTAAAAAGATCAGCTGATCCTCCACTGATTGGCTCTTATTCATCAGCTGCTGCACTTCTACTATCGGTCCACTAGATAGAGCCATGGAGGACACACATGATGCGTTCACTGACACTGAGTCTGACTGGAAGCTACTGTTAGCTAACAGGCTAGCAAGCTAAGAAGAGCTACTGTTATGTAGCTTTAACACCGTCAGGATGAGAACCAAGGACATCAAGGCTGGAAGGAACGACCACATCCACCAGCTCATTCACACCATGAACACTGAACACCTCTCTACAGACCATCACAGCACTCACCTCACAGACCGGACCCTCTCTGGACCTGTTCAGACCTGGAACTAACATCTGACTGGCAGACCCCAGTCTGTCAGGATCTGGACCAGGACTTCAGCCAGCACCTCCACCAACATTCACAAACATTCAGTTTCTCTTCACATTTCACTTCATTGTTCACATTTACACATCAACATGTTGGACGAGTTATTTTTATATCTTGTATTATATGTTTTTATATTTTACTTTATATATTTTCTATTTCTAAGGTTTTTTATGTTGTTTTCTTTGGGTGGACGGCGAAAAGAAGAATTTCATTGTCCAAGGAAACATGTTTCTACACTGAGCACATGAAAATAAACTCTTTGAATCTTGAATCTGGTCTCAGTCCACATGTGGATCTGGTCTAGGACCCATGTGACCTCGTTCCTTTGGTCAGTGTGAACCCACAATGAGTCCTGGTCCCATTAAAGACCAGATACTGAACTCGTTCATTCATCTACTGGTAGAAATGAACCTGAATAAGAGACGTGTGTTCATCAGTGATGAGACTTTTAACAGATCCTGGACCTGGAGCCGAGAACCAAACTAAACTAGAAACTAATCTGGACCAGAATCAATCAGGACATGATTGAATATGAGGAGGCTGAGTGTGATTCATCATGTGGTGAATCATTGATGGGATCATGTTGGTGTGAGGAGCAGTGTGGAGTTAATCATCTCCAGCCTCTTTATTTATCTTTATTACCAGAGATTATGGTTCAGGGTTCAGTTCTAATGTGAGTTTAGTTCAGGTCTAAATAACATCAGGACACGGATCAATAAATAAGAACTTTACATGTGTGAACAAGTCAAGACTCAAACACAACAACCATGTGTCCCTGGTTCTGGTCCAGTGGTGGGTAGAGATCCATCAGAGACAGCAGCTGATACAGTATTCTACTGACCACATGGTGGCGCTGCTCATTGACACAGACTGTTAAACAGAGAGCTACTCTTTTCTACACCAACATGTAAAATAACATTCTGTGTACTTTTATAGTGTCACAAAGTGTGTATTTCAGTACTGTGTGTGTATGTAGTGTGTTCCTGTTCTTTCTTGTACCTGTGAAACATCAATAAAATCTGTTCTATCAGCTGGAGGTTAAAAGAACTTAGTTACTTTCAGGGCTTTACGTTATAAAAGCAGATCCAACTTCTAGAGACGGTTTCTAAATAAAAGCCCGACTGTGTCCTCGATGAAAAGATGAAGCAAAGAAAATCACCTTCAATCATATTCATGCACCGAGTGACACAAACAGACAAACGTGATCAGAGACACAACATGGAGGACGAGTTTGATCCAGACTCTCACCTTTCAGCTGGACTGAGTTTAACGTGAACTATGGAGCGGCAGATTTCTGCTGGAACTGAGCTGATGATGAAGAAAACACCACAAACTGCTTCATTACCTTCAGACGGAGACAAAGATCTGAGACACGACTCTGGAGAAAGAATCCTTGATACGGTGTAGAACGAGATCGGAGAAAGTGAAAGTAAACTGAAACCAGGAAACTCATAAAGAGAGAAGAGGAGGAGTCAGAGTAAATAAGTGATCAACTAAGGACTGAATAATGTTTGAAGCAATGTTCCCTCTAAGCTGCGCGCTTGCGCAATCGCGCACTGCTTGCACATTCTCAGCGCACAAGAAAATCTATGCAGCGCATAAAATAAAATTCAACATAAACGTATTAATTAATATCTAATATTAGACCTAATCTAATCTAATTAATTAGACCAATAATATTGTGTTCTGTACCATTTTGCAACGTAACTCAGTGAGTGACAGGTGTCCATTCAATGGTACGATACAGTTCACTTACGCTACGCAGCCAATCATAGCCTTGACCAGACCTGGGCATTTTACGGCCCTTTGTTTATACTGTTCATGTAATATGACTGTGTTGCTTTTATTTTGAGCCATGGTGTGTTATTTACGTCATGACGCTGTTAGTTCGTCAACAACAAAAAAAGTAAGATTGAAACAGCTTCTTATCATCTATTAACCCTCAAAAGCCTGAACGGATCGCTGGCATCCGTCAAAGCGGCTGATTATAAATTACCGTAAGTCACAGTGGTTTGGTTCTATTGATAATATTCATTGTGACTGAACACTGGTTAGTTGTGCTTTTGCCTGAAAGACCTTCGTGACATCTCAAGAGTATAACTAACTTTGTTTTTACCAACAAATTCCTCCAAACAAGTGTCTCTTACTGAGGCTCCGTGATCGTTGCTCTCCAACCTGCAGCCACAGCAGCATCATCATTACCGTAATGGCAGCGTTTTTTCTAGAAAGCGCAACTTGAATATTGTCCATCGGGGATTACGGTAATTCAAATACAGGAAGCTTCTCTTTGTGGGCAGACGGACATTCAGGTCTTAAAGGGGTAAACATTTATTGAGATTTATTGAGATACAGAAAATAATTCATGTAGCTACATGATCCACCGAAGTTTTCCAAAGAGGACAAAGTTTCCAACATTCCAATGCTTTTATCCAAAACTACAGATCGATTGTGTTTCATTTTCCTCTTCAACCTACAGCAAAACTCTATTTACAGAATATTCTTATGTTTCTGATTACCAGTAGCAGCTTATCAACATTTATAATTTGCTGCTTTTTACAATGGGAGAAAATTAATATTGAGCAGAATAACGTTCAAGTTATCGTTTGGTTTGCCCCTTCAACACAGTTCAGATGTTTCATGTGGCCCCTGTAGAAATAATTGCCCAGCCCTGGCCTTGACAGTGCTTGCCTATGTGCCCTCTGCCCTGCCCATACGCGCCGTGCAGGCTAGCTAGCTAACAACAACCCTTACCATGGCGAAACGAACGGGCAGCGACACATCCACTCACCAAGCCAAAGTAAAAAAGAAATGCGGTTCTTTTAAGATGGAATGGCTGTCGGAGAATGTGCAAATAGAAGAACAAGCAGTGAATGGGTGAGATTTTTTCTTTTTCGGGTGAGAAAGGTCTACTCTGTAAATGTTGCTCACAGTGGTCCTCGGTGTGCTCAGGGAGCTTGTGTGTAGCCCAGACACATGAAAAATTAGAGGGAACATTGGTTTGAAGGATCATCACTGAGTAAAACACATGCAGAAGCTCCACCAGAGGGAGATGAATGAGTCCAGAGCGTCGCCCTGACGTCCAGCATCATGAAGACCACGGAGCGGCTGCTTCACTAAGGGACAAACAGCTTGAAGTGCAAAATATGCAGCTTCACATTAGCTGTCGAGCTGCAAACAGATGCACCTGAAGTCTCTACCAGTCAAACCCTAATCCCACCTTAACCAGAGTGTTTCTTCTGAGTTGATCCCTTTCAACCGGTTTGTATGACGCAGGTTTGTTTCCGTAACGGGAGAAGAATCAGACAAGCTACTGGTCATCAGTCTCCCATGCTAGTGTCCTAGAGTCCTAGTGTCCTAGAGTCCTAGAGTCCTAGAGTCCTAGTGTCCTAGAGTCCTAGTGTCCTAGTGTCCTAGAGTCCTAGAGTGTCAGTGTCCTAGATCTAGAGTCCTAGAGTCCTAGTGTCCTAGTGTCCTAGAGTCCTAGAGTCCTAGTGTCCTAGAGTCCTAGTGTCCTAGAGTCCTAGAGTCCTAGTGTCCTAGAGTCCTAGTGTCCTAGAGTCCTAGTGTCCTAGTGTCCTAGAGTCCTAGTGTCCTAGAGTCCTAGTGTCCTAGAGTCCTGCCGTTATCCACAGAGACTTGGTGTCATCCTGATGTGTTGGTTTGGGGAATTAAAATGAGCCACTTTAATGTCCTCTTACATGATTCATTTGCATCCACTCTTTGTGTCGGGACCTGTTAAAGTCGCACTAGTCCCAGGGTTCCCGACAAATGGCATTTCATTTATTCTGGGCAACGATTTGGCCGAAGGGAAGTTGCTCCCAGTTGTTTTGTGTCTGCCTGATGCTCTGCTCTGTCTCTTCTGACCTGTTTCTGTCCAGTGTTTTCTCATTTACGCCGAGAAAAACCGAGAGCCTGTCGTTGTTTTTCTGGACAACAGTGTTGTGATGAGACGCTGGAGCCCGACTTGACTCAGATTAATGTCTAAAAAGTGCCTAAAAAACTCCAGCTGAGCTGAGCTTGAGTTACAAACCGTGAGGCCTGTTTAGATGACGTGGTTGTCTCCTCCTCCACCTGGTCTGACCATCTCCACCTGGTTTTCATCCATCTTCACAAAGTCTCCTTCACTCTCAGCCTGGTGAAATGTACATTCTTCAGAGCTGCTGTAATGTTTTTGGGTGAACAGGTGGGTCAGGGACAGGTGCCTTGGTTCATAGCTTTAAATTAGAGGTAGACACTCGCGCTGTTGATGATCAGACTATTGAACATCCCGTCTGTTATTCTTCTAAGAAATGAACCAACAACAGGACAAATATAGCACGACTGAGAGGGAAGCTCTTCCCTTCTGCTCGCTCTTACGGTACTTTCGAGTTTATCTCGGGTCCAGTTCACAGCCAGATTTACTCAGATCATATGCGCTGGCGCCTCCGTCTGTGGGATTTTAACCTGCAGACTTGTCATAAGAAGGAGCCGTCCAGGTTTTCTTAAAACTCTTGGACATTAAACATCATGGGGGTGTTATGATGTTGGTGCTAAGGCCCATGAGTTTGTTTCAGGTGTGTGCTGAGCCCAGGAGCTGATTGGTGCAGGTCCCGGTTCTGGATCCTGATTCTCAGTTCTCATTGTTATTGAAACGCCCAGATAATGCGACTGAATCAGAGTTTTCATCGGATGATGCGTGTGCGCATGCTCCACCACCGCTGCGCTGGCGCGTGACCCCGGAACAAAAACGTCCAAGAAGCCGATCGTAGAAGAAGAAGAAGAAGAGAAACAGAACCGTCTGAGGGACAGCGCGGATCTTACCTGCACCAGAAGTAACGCGAACATTACGTATGAGATTAAAAATGTTCTATTATCCGTCTGGTTGTTGTTTAAATGTCTGAAACATGAACGACTCTAGTTTATTATATCATGTAATAGATCAACCAGAAATCGGGCCGTATTAACGTGGTATTAACCCGCTGAAAAGACACGTGTTGCCCCCTAGTGTGGAGGAGGAGAACAGTTATTAGATTTTCTCCGCTGCATGTAAACTGGGACAAGGACGTAGTCAGGAAGTAGAGTTTAGAGCAAAGCTCCATCAAACTCTGCATGTAAACGCACTGACTGTTCATTGAGTAGTAGGGGTGAACTGCCAATTTTGTTGTCTTCTTTTCTCCTGTTATTTAGTTATTTAGGGAGTTAAGTGTCTGGCTTTGTTAGTTTATTGGATTAATTCCCATGTCTTGTTATTTTGGCCTTGGTCCACCTCAGAGCCATCATTCACTTACTTCCATTTGTTTCACTGTTGTAAAGAAATAACCTTCTTTATATTGTAGCTGTTTGTGGGACCAGGGGAACATGGGTCATGTTGTGACCTGGACGCCTGTAAACAGGACGTAACACAGCAAAAACCTGAACCAGTCTGTTCCACGTTTCAAGTAATAAGTAGTAACAGGACACATTTAAACATTTTATTGTAAAGGACGTTTCCCCGTGTGAACAGTGATTCTCAGAATGAAGACACAGCTGCTGAAGAACGACTTGACTGATGTGCTGATATGTGGAAGTTCATACCTGTATCTGACCAGTAGGTGTGATGGGAAGTGTCTGTGTACGAGGATTTAATCTGAAGGAGCCACACAAACTTCATCCACGTATCTCTACCAACAGCAGATTTTTCTTTTTCTACTCTGTCCCCACAATCCTATAAAAACGAGATGGTGTCTGTGACCTGTCAGCATCTGTTGCCATAGTAACAGACACATCTGACAGTTAGAATCCAGAGATTAAAGAGGAGGATTATTATATTTATTATAAATGTGCTAATTGTTAGAATAGTAGAACAGGCTGCAGTTCCGCCGGCGTCCACCGGGCGTCGCTGTGATTAACCTCCTGTTCTCTGCCTTCATCAAACCAGACTCCATTTAAATTCCAGGTCATTTTAAGCCTGTGACAGAACAATGAAACATGAAATGAAACCAAAGCAGCTTCGGTACGTACAGCATTTCTTTATTGAATGAAGCAAAATAATGAACTTCAATCCCCTAATATGAAAATAAATAAGTCATTTTCTTTGCAGCCCACTTCGTCCTCCACCGCTTCCTCTTCGTTCGTTCAGCAGCTCGGTGGAGGACACGCAAAAAAAAAAAAAAAAGAGAAAGAAAAGAAAGAAAAGAATGAATTCTAAAACCAGGAGACGCTGCTTTTGTTTAGTTTTTTTGATTTTTTTTGGCACGGGGTGAAAAGAGACGAGGATAATGAACCAATCACGGTGCAGAAGAATCAGAGCTCCCAGATTTCCCTTCAAAGTGAAACACGATAAAACCTGAAAGCGTTGCCATGGCGACGGCCTGTAGTGATCCTCGCTCGCTGCTAGCCGGACGCTAACCATGCTAACCAGCAATTTTATTACTACATTTAAAAACTTAAAATGTTTCCTGTGACCTTTCTGGATTATTCAGGGATGAAGAAGATGAACTGACTGATGATGATGACGAAGATGAACCATCTAGTCGGTGAAAAGCTGGACGGAGGAAGTCGTGTCAATAAAGGTTTAGATTTTTAGATTCAGGATCAAAATGTTTCAGCGCTGAGAAGCTGAAAATACTCTGAACCAGACTCCATTGAAAATTTGACCAATTTAAGACCAATTTGTGTTCAATGAAGCAGCTGAACCAGAGAAAACCTAAAAACCTGAACATTCTGTTTGTTTACGAGCAGATTTCACCGGTGAACCCATGGATGTGGATGTGGTGACGGTGTGTCTGGTTGGTTGGTTGGTTGGTTGGTTGGTTGGTGGGAGGGTGGGGGTGCGATCCAGGTCTCCGGTTTACTGCTGGTCTTTGAACGCGTCCAGGCCGAAGGCGTTGTCCAGGAAACGTCGCAGCTCCATCAGGTGGGTGTTTTTGTTTCCTGTGGCTGGAGCCGCCGCCGGCCCGCGACCAGCGTACCTGAGGACCACAGAGGAAGAGGTCAGGGGTCAGAGGTCAGGGGTCGGGGGGGGGGGGGGGGGGGGGCTGAGGATGGTGAGGATGAGGATGAGGATGAGGAAGATAGTTACCAGACGGGCTTGGCTCTCTGGATGGTGGTCCTGATGCGAGGCTTGACGTAGTCGTAGTAACCCTGGTTCTTATGCTCCTCCTGACTCCAAACCAGGTCGGCGTTGGAGAAACGCTCTGACTCCGCCTTCACCAGGTCGAATGGGAACGGAGAGAGCTGAGGGGGCGGGGCAGAAACAGAGTTTACTTCCTGGTTCTCCACGCTGTTAGTTTATCCGTGCGTCCGTGTGTTTACCTGCTCGATGCGGGCGATGGCCACCGTCTCCTCCATTCCTCGGTTCTTCCTCTCTTTGGTCAACTCATAATAAACTTTCCCGGTGCAGAAGATCAACCTCTTGACCTGCTCAGGACGCTGAGACGCGGGACCAGACTCTGGAATCAACCTCTGGAAATGAGTTCCTGCAGGAGGAGGAAGAGGCGTTAGCGTTAGCGTTAGCAGCTCTCCACTAAGCCCCGCCCCTCCAGACGTTGCCCTCGGTGACGTTACCCGGTAACATCTCATCAAAGCTGGACCGAGCCTCCGGGTGACGCAGCAGAGATTTGGGAGTGAAGACGATGAGCTGCAGAAACAAACAACCTCCATCAGACAGGAAACCAGAGCCAAGATGGCCGCCCCCGTGTCCCCGTGTGGCTTCATATTTACTCACAAACATTTGATGCATATATAAGATAAGAGATAAGATAAGATCTGAGCATTTTCCTCATGATGATTTTATCGTGTCACGTCTCAGAGAATAATAACTGAGGTTATAATGGAAATGGGACATTTTTAGTAGGAAAATTTAAATCTGATGTTAGTCAATATTTGAGATAATCGTGTCCATGGCAACATGAGTTTTATGGAAATTAACACATTTCTTTGTGACTTTAATGAATCAAATTTTAAGGATTTAAATCATCATCATCATTTTTTGTAGTTTTGTGAAGTGGTTTAAGAGATTAATGCAGAAATAAATATTAATGAGATTTTATGGCAGTTTTTTGGACGTGGACATTTTTGTCCTTAACGTCTCAGGGAAGAGACCGTGTGAAGAGTCTTACTGGCTTCCTGAAGGGCAGCAGGATCTGTCGTCGGAGGACGTGGAAGTAGTTCCCAGGAGACGCACAGTTCACCACGATCCAGTTGCAGTCGTAGAGCTGACGCACAGCGAAGTCATCGGTGATGTTCTGAGAGCGAGAGGCAGCAGATTAAACACACGCTCAACGAATCCACTCAATCCCAAAACACTCAACAAGCTACCGGCATCACGTCGGGGTCGTCGTTGCACATCTGGAGGAACCTCTCAGGACGAGCTGAAGAATGTTCTGGACCCTGAGGACACGATCAGACACGAGCTCATTCAGTTCAGGTGAAGACAAGAAGAACCAGAACCACAACCACAACCAGAACCAGAACCAGTTCTTATCAGGATCAACTATGAACCACATGGTGACAGAATCTGAATCACACCTGGTGCTCTGTCTCCACCTAGTGGTCGAACAGTGCTACTACAGAGAATAAACAGAGTGCAGCCATTTTATTGATATGTAGCATGTAGCCTTGGTGGCTGTTAGCTTAGCATTGACATGTAGCATGTAGCCAATCCAGAAGGAGATTGGAATGTCCTCTATGTTGTTTACAAACCGGCCACCAAGGCTACATGCTACAAATCAATGCTAAGCTAACTTTTCTAGATGGCTGCGTTGTGTGTATTATCTGTAGTAGCAGCGTTAGACCACTAGATGGAGACTAAAGGTTCAGATTCTATGAGTCCAGACTCTAAAGGAGCCAGAGGATGATAAAAACTAGATCAGGTACATTTGATGACATATTGAGACAGAAGGAGAAACTCTGAGGTTGGTAGCTAGCTGAGGCTAAGTGATGCTTGGTACCAGCATGAAACCGGTTTAGATGTTATTATAGGAGTTAAGGTGGACCTCACCATGCCCTCCATGCCGTGGGGCAGCAGCAGCACGATGCCGTTCTGTCGGACCCACTTGGCCTGGCCGGGGCAGATGAACTGGTCGATGATGCACTGAGCCGTGTTGTGGAAATCTCCAAACTGAGCCTCCCACAGGATCAGAGCGTTGGGACTGGCCATGGCGAAGCCCAGCTCGAAGCCTGGAGACGACACAAACAACTCTCAGAGGAACAGGCGGGAAATAGGCCGAGGTGAAACCATGACGGGTCGGCACTGACCGAGGACGCCGTACTCGGACAGGGAGCTGTTGCACACGGTGTACGGCGCCTGCTCAGGAGACAGGTGGTTCATGGGAATACAGATCCTCTTGTCCACGTTCTGGTCATGGAGGACGTGGTGACGGTGGCTGAGAGGAGACAAACAGCACAGACATAGGGAGGGGTCCTCATACTGGCTACCAGGCGAGGGCCATGACTAATTGATGACTAATGGTGCTGACAATGGGATGTGCTAATGTCATGAGCTAATGGTGATGGCATGGTGATGACGCTAACGGTGCTGAGTAGGATGTGAATGTGCATGATGCATGGTATGATGCTAACGGTGCTGATGCAGGATAATGATTTATTTCTTAGTCTTAGTTCTATTTATATTATTTGGATAAAGTTCGTATGTTTTCATTCTTTGAGCAACGTTTCTAAGGATAAAACCTGAACCAGACTCAGACCTGGTTAGACACTCGTTAGCATTAGCGACTAGCAATGAACACTGTGGTGTTTGTTTAGAGCAGAGACTCAACAAGGATCTGCCTCTAGGGGGCGCACGAGATGAAAAATGTTACGGTGGAGAATAAGTTCTCTACTTCCAGATCAAGTGTCAGGAAGGAGGAACCAGGAGAACGAGAGAACTCAACTTCCTGCTGTTCTTATCTCATGTGTTATGATGACAGGCTCAGCTGTGTGTTGTGTTGTGTTGTGTTGTGTTGTGTTGCTCCACAGTCTTTAAAAGTTGCTGCAATTTATGTTGAAGCTGAAAACATTGGGACGTTTCCTCCAACTTATCTGAGCGCGATCCGTCCTCTTCGCTCTGAGAAGCAGAAGCTTGTTCTGATCATTATTTTCTAACGTGTGTTCTGGTCATTAGAGCAGGTTCAACCCTCAGGAACCAGGAACCATGTGTGGTAACGTGGTTCCTGGTTCCTCTCAGTGAGGTTTATTGTCATGTGGTTTTCATTGAGCCAATCAGAGAAGATCCAGGAAACATCCTCAGGTCTAATCAGGGTCTAATGTGGTCTACAAGGTCCCCCCTCTGAACTGGTTTATCAGGAACCATGAAGAAGAACAAGTGTCCTAATGTTTCTGATGTGATGATGTTGATGATGTTCTAATGTGACAAATACATGTTTACATTAGTTTAAGGACCAGGAACCAGATATGAGACCAGAACCAGATATGAGACCAGGAACATTGAGACATTAAATCAAAGTAGAAGAGTTTTCTGTCCTGTGGTGAATCTCCGGGGTTGAGCAGTGTCTGAGTGGGAGCATCAGCCTGGTTGGGACATAGAGTTCTCATGCTACGTTAGCTTAGCTGTGGTGTTTGTATATTTTAGCGCGTTACCTGAAGGTCCCTCGCTCCACGTCTTGTCCCGACAGCCGGACGTGGATCCCCTCTTTCAGCAGAGACCCGAAGGCCATGTACTCCCCCAGAGCCCAGTCCACCGTGCGGTTCCGGACCATCTCCCCTCGGCTCTTCAGGATCCGACTCAGACCTGAGGCAGTGAAAATGACAGTGAGCTGGTCCCTGAACGCAGCGCCGCCAGCTGTTTAGAGGCGTGGCCCCCCCTGACCTCCGTGGATGGTGAAGTCCTCCACGGGGACGGACGACGCCACCTGTCCGATGCTGTTCAGCTCCTCTTCGGTCAGGCCGGTGGACGGGCAGCTCATGGACTTGGGCTGTCCATCCAGGGTGAAGAAACCTGGAGACAAGAGTCCAACACGTCAGCACGGACCAGATCTGGACCAAAACCGCTTCGCTGGACCTCCACCACAGTACGACGCCTCGTTTAGAACGAGAGCATCAGAAAAACAGAGCTCACCGGGCCATGGGGAGTCCAGCCAGTGCTTGATGTGGAGGATCTTCTCGTCTTTGGAGCGAGCGTACGCCTCCTCGCAGATCTTATCGTACTTGGAGATTTCCTCCTGCAGACGAGACCAGGACGGAAGGAGCTAAAATCTCAAGTCGAAGTTTCTTTTTTCTTTTTCTAAAGCAGCAGTTCGACGCTGATGTTAACTCTTATTTTAATAAAATGCAGGTGTTTTTCTTAGAAACGATGTGACCTTGTGTTACGTGTCCAGGAGAGGGCGCTACACAGTCACAGCCTGAGGCAGAATGAAGTTCTACACTTTACTGATACGTTAGCGAGCTAAGTTAGGCTAACGCTAGGATAACTAGCTGAAATATTACATTGCTACAGACTGAGTCAGTACCTCAGTCATACTATGCTAACTCCGTTAGCTGCACGCTAACACCGGAGCTAATTAGCATAAATAAAACCTGTTACACGCATCATCAGCAGAGACAAAGTGTTTCTGATCAAATTTAATATTTATCATGTTTTTTTATTTATTTTATGTTCATACGCTGCTTATTCTTCACCAGTTCTGATAATAAACAGTGAAATGTTCCCTTCTTTTATATCTTTGTAACAAAGAATCTACATCTAAGCTTTTTAAATCTAAACATTTAATCGACCGATATATCGATGATCTGGAAAAGTCCCAAATATTAGAACCTGCCCCAAAAAGTCCGTATGTGTCCCAGTTCATATAAAACTAATGAGCTAAAACAGGCACTAAAGCATAAATATAAAAATAAATCCAGACGTGTGGTGTGGATGTCGTCACCTCGTACTCCTGCCGGCTCACGGCTCCTTCTGCGATCAGCTTCTCAGCGTATTTCTGCAGCACCGGCTTCTGCTTCTTGATCTGCTTGTACATCAGCGGCTGCGTGAACATGGGTTCGTCCATCTCATTGTGACCCATGCGACGGTAACACACCTGCAGACACACACTCAGGTTAGCTCCGCCCCCTCCGAGCTCCGCCCACCCCCTTCGGTCGTCCAGCCACTGACCAGGTCGACCACCACGTCCTTGTGGAAGGTGGCTCTCCACTCGGCCGCCACCTTGCAGACGTAGATGACGGCCTCGGGGTCGTCGGCGTTGACGTGGAAGATCGGAGCGTTGACGACCCGGGCGACGTCGGTCGGGTACGGAGACGAGCGGGCGACACGGGGGTCGGTGGTGAAACCGATCTGGAGAGAGAGGGAAGGTTAGAACTGGTTCACCTGGAGGTGGACGTGCTAATACATTAGCAACCAGCCACACGGAGGAAAGGGGTCGCCCATCAGACCTGGACCAGACCTGGATTTAGACCTGGACCCGACCTGGACCAGACCTGGACCAGACCTGGACCCGACCTGGACCCGACCTGGACCCGACCTGGATCCGACCTGGACCCGACCTGGACCAACCCTGGACTAGAACTGGACTAGACCTGGACTAGACCTGGACCCAGAGGTTCTAGAAACACCACAGAGCTCACATGTTCTCCAAAGGTTCTAGTGAAACAGAACCAGGTCCACTCTCCATCTGGACATTAGGATCCAACCAAAGAACCCAAAGTTCCTTCACGTTGGGTTTTTACCTCTTAAAGTGAATCTGGCTCCAAAATGCTACTGATTCACTACAGGAGGCAACGTTCACACAATTCAACCTTTGGACATTTTATTTCTCCTGGACGTCATCACATTCTACCATTGAGCTCATTATACGATCCAGGAGAAGATGGAGATTTACATGTGTAGTAGCACCATTAGACCAGTAGATGGAGACTAAAGGTTCAGATTCTATGAGTCCAGTCTCCATGTGGTTCGTAGCTGATGTAAAAAAAGTCTAAATAAAAACTAGATCAGGTCCGTTTGTTGTCAGTTGTTTTTGGATTTGATGAAAGACGGAGACAGAAGAAGAAACTCTGACATGAAGTGTGTGTTGCTGTGGTTCACCTGGTTGTTGACGACGACGTGGACGGTGCCGTGGGTGGTGTAGGACGGCAGGTCAGACAGGTGGAAGGTCTCGTAGACGATGCCCTGACCTGCGAAGGCAGCGTCTCCGTGGAGCAGGACGGACATCACCTGGACAAAAGACATTCAGACTCTCTGGAGACGCCAGGTCTTCATCTATGACGGATGCTGATACTAATGACACAGGCAAGGACAGTGGAAGGAAGGAGGAAGGAAGGAACTTAGGATGGAAGGAAGGAATGAAAGGAAGGAAGGAACTTAGGATGGAAGGAAGGAAGGAAGGAAGGAAGGAAGGAAGGAAGGAAGGAAGGAGGAAGGAAGGAAGGATGGAAGGATGGAAGGAATGAAAGGAAGGATGGAAGGAAGGAGAAAGGAAGGAAGGAGGAAGGAAGGAAGGAACTTAGGATGGAAGGAAGGAATGAAAGGAAGGATGGAAGGAAGGAGGAAGGAAGGAAGGAAAGGAGGAAGGAAGGAACTTAGGATGGAAGGAAGGAATGAAAGGAAGGATGGAAGGAAGGAAGGAACTTAGGAAAGAAGGAAGGAATGAAAGGAAGGAAGGAACTTAGGATGGAAGGAAGGAATGAAAGGAAACAAGGAACTTAGGATGGAAGGAAGGAATGAAAGGAAGGAAGGAGGAAGGAAGGAACTTAGGATGGAAGGAAGGAGGAAGGAAGGAGGAAGGAAGGAATTTAGGATGGAAGGAAGGAACGAAAGGAAGGATGGTCTTTGTCTGCTCTTTCCTAATGACGCCCAGTGTGGCTGAGTGGAGCAGAGAGCATTGTGGGTAATGTTGTCTCGTACTTGTGCCAGTGAACAAGCGTGATCATGTGGACAGACGTGTTTTTAGGTTCTGATCTAAGTGTCTCATTCGTACTCTGTTCCCGTCGTTGTCTCCACAGTAGAACTGCTCGGCCTTGGTCTTGCCCTGGACCACGGGGTCCACGGCCTCCAGGTGGGAGGGGTTTGCCACCAGCGACAGCGTGATGTTCCTGTCCGTCACACGGTTGATACGACGATGGTACATCCCCAGGTGGTACTTCACGTCTCCAGAGCCCTGTGGAGGAAGAAAGATGGAACAGCTCCTCTAAAGTGAAGCCGAAAACAGTAGAGCGCCTCCTGGTGGCTGGAGGCTGCAGTACAGGCCATAAGCTCCACCCCCACCATGTTAGTGGGCGGGACATGGGCCGAACTAAAACACTAAAATACACATTAAATATTTTTTATTCAAGGAGGGTTCCTGTGATTTCAGGCAGTTAATATAATGTATAATGTTTTTTGGATATGTTTCATTTAAGACACAGGATGTGACACAATGGTGACCACCAGTTGTCATGCCAACGGCCCCGTAAAGAGGTCCCATGGAACATGAGAGCTGGAAAAACTATTTTTTAAAATAAGTTCAGTGTTTAATCATTTCCTTGGCTAACACCAGGCTAGCTTCCAGGCTAACACCAGGCTAACCTCCAGGCTAACACCAGGCTAACACCAGGCTAGCTCCCAGGCTAACACCAGGCTAGCTTCCAGGCTAACACCAGGCTAACCTCCATTGTAAAATAAGTTCTAAATCATTTCCTTGGCTAACACCAGGCTAGCTTCCAGGCTAACAACAGTCTAACCTCCAGGCTAACACCAGGCTAGCTCCCAGGCTAACACCAGGCTAGCTCCCAGGCTAGCTCCCAGGCTAACACCAGGCTAACCTCCAGGCTAGCTCCCAGGCTAACACCAGGCTAGCTTCCAGGTTACCTCATCAGCAGCTTCCAGTTTGGAGTCAAACTGACAGAAGATTTGTTCCAGCTCTTTACGGATCACGTTGGCCAAAACATTCAGACGTCCCCTGAAGAACAGAAAGAAGAGCGTCAGCATATGACAACACAGGATTCTGTGGTTCAATGGTTCTCAGCTCAATACATTTGAGAAGTTGAAAGTTTTCTTTGAATTGGGTCGTGTTGTGTTACCTGTGTGGCATCCCCATGATGACGTTCTCCACGCCGCTCTCCGAGGATTTATCAATGATGGTCTTCAGAGCTGGAATCAGAGACTCGCATCCCTCCAGACCAAAACGTTTCTCTGCAGACCACTTCTTCTGGAGGAACTCCTCAAACCTGGACACAGGTCACGGTGGTTCAAGCTAGCTTCCATGCTAATATGAGGCTAGCTTCCAGGCTAATGTGAAGCTAGCTTCCATGCTAATGTGAGGCTAGCTTCCATGCTAATATGAGGCTAGTTTCCAGGCTAATTTGCCAGATCATGGAGGTCCTGGGGGTGGATCTGGGGGTGGATCTGGGGGTGGTTCTGGGGGTGGTTCTGGGGGTGGTTCTGGGGGTGGTTCTGGGGGTGGTTCTGGGGGTTCTGGTACCTGGTGGAGCGGATCATCCTGGCCAGAAGTGTCCTCTTCTCCTCCAGAGTGAACTGCATCACTCCTGGAGTCTCAAACTTCTGTCGGATCCACTGACACTGCTCCAGGTCATTGATGAACATGAACTCCACCCCGATGTGTTGACAGTAGGCCATCTGCAGCAAGACACGCCCACAAAGACCCATCAACCAACGAACACGCTTCATCTAGTCTAGCATCCAGGCTAACATCAGGCTAGCTTCCATGCTAATATGACGCTAGCTTCTAGGCTTATGTCAGGCAGGCTTCCAGGTTAATGTCAGGCTAAGGTGATGCTAACGTCAGGCTAACGTCAGGCTAAGGTGATGCTAACAACAGGCTAACGTCAGGCTAACGTCAGGCTAACGTGATGCTAACGTGATGCTAACGTCAGGCTAACGTCAGGCTAACGTGAGGCTAACATGATGCTAACGTGAGGCTAACGTCAGGCTAACGTGAGGCTAAGGTGATGCTAATGTCCGGCTAAGGTGATGCTAACGTGAGGCTAACGTGAGGCTAACGTCAGGCTAACGTCAGGCTAAGGTGATTCTAACGTGATTCTAACGTGATGCTAACATCAGGCTATGGTAAGGCTAACGTCAGGCTAAGGTAAGGCTAATGTCAGGCTAAGGTGATGCTAACGTGAGGCTAACGTGAGGCTAACGTCAGGCTAAGGTGAGGCTAACGTCAGGCTAACGTGATGCTAACGTGAGGCAAACTTGAGGCTAACGTGACTCTAACGTGAGGCTAACTTGAGGCTAACTTGAGGCTAACGTGACTCTAACGTGATGCTAACGTGAGGCAAACTTGAGGCCAACGTGACTCTAACGTGAGGCTAAAGTGAGGCTAACGTGATGCTAACGTGAGGCAAACTTGAGGCCAACGTGACTCTAACGTGAGGCTAACGTGAGGCTAACGTGAGGCTAACGTCAGGCTAACGTCAGGCTAAGGTGATTCTAACGTGATTCTAACGTGATGCTAACATCAGGCTAAGGTGAGGCTAACGTCAGGCTAAGGTGATGCTAACATCAGGCTAACGTGAGGCTACCTCCAGGCGGCGGATGATCTCCTTCAGTGGCAGAGCGCTCTCTGAGCCTCCGATGAAGGTGGTGGTGGGAAGACGGAACACCTTGTCCAGGTCAGACTCATCCAGGCCGTAGAAGCCTACAAGTCCCATGATGCACCACGGGACAGCAGGGGGAGAGGAGAAACACAAAGAGGGAAGGAGGTGAGGAGAGGTTGAAGGAGACAAGGAGGAGGACATGCATGATTAAAATGAGGCAGGAGGAAAAGGAGGAGGAGGATGTAAATTAATAGAGGGAGAAGATGAGGAGGAGGATGTAGAGGTGCTCGCACCAGGTTTATGTTTGAAGAACAAGCAGCAGAGGAGGAGGAGGAGGAGGAGGAAGGAGCAGGAGGAGGAAGGAGGAGGAAGGAGGAGGAAGAGGAAGAGGAGGAAGAGCAGGAGGAGGAGGAAGGAAGAGGAGGAGCAGGAGGAGCAGGAGGAGGAGGAGCAGGAGGAGGAGGAGGAGAAGGGGAGGGAGGAGGGAGGAGGAAGGAGGAAGAGGAGTAGGAGGAGCAGGAGGAAGGAGGAGCAGGAGGAAGGAGGAGCAGGAGTAGGAAGGAGGAGCAGGAGGAGCAGGAGGAAGACCGGGGGAGTGAAGCAGAGTGGTGGTTTAGTGTCGACGTCTGACACAAGAAATAAAACCAGATTAAATCTAAAAACCAGGATTATTAGAAACGTTTTAAATCTGCTCCTTAAAATAAACCAGAGACATGAAGGTGGCCGACCTCCACTGGACCAATCAGAGCGAGGGGGCAGGGCTTAACACAGGTGATGACAGTTTTTCAAACCAAAGGTTACAGATAATAAAGTAAAGAATATGAACGATGTATGAAAGCAGCTCTGAGACACAGAGATCTGGGACATTTAAAAGGATTTTACTAAGAAGAAGAATATTAATCGTGGTTCTGACGCCATCGTCCACCTCCGTCCTGCAGAGCTACGTCCTCATGTCCTCAGACAGAGACAAACACAAACGTCTCCAGGATGAGTTCATGACAAACATGAGAATTTAATCAGTTATTGTCCAACTACACACTGGTTATGGGACGTTATGGGAGGCGGAGGAGGAGGAGGAGGAGGAGGATGAGGAGGAGGAGGAAGGAGGAGGAGGAGGAGGAAGGAGGAAGGAGAAGGAGGAGGAGGAAGAGGAAGGAGGGCAAGAGTTCCTTAAATAAATCTACGACAAACCCTGAAGCAGAAACAGACGACGACCACGCTGAAAGACACTAAAGCATCAGGAGGAGGAGGAGGAGGAGGAGGAGCAGAGGAGTTTTCAGGGTTCAGGTCTAATCTGAGTCATAAATTAGATGCAGGTGTGAGACTCTGGATCATTAAGTCAACGAACCGTCACAGGTCAGAGGCTGTAAATACGTCTCAAACCTTTTTATCATCTTACTCTGATGAAGCCAAAAACATTTAGCATTTAGCATTTAACATTTAGCATTTGAAATTTAACATTTAGCACAGAAATACAAAGTTTAAAGAATCAACACCAGCCCAACGTCCTGCAGGAGGAAACCCAGAAATCCTGCCCTAGCTAGCAGGATGCTACAGGATGCTACAGGATGCTACAGGATGCTAACAAGGCTAATGAAACTGGAAACACTGGAGACACTCAGAGGAACAAAGTCAGGTTTATTATGAGGAGGAGGAGTCTCAGTGACTCACAGAGACTCAGTCTGGAGACAGGACACATTTGTCCCATAAAAAGCTCAGAGACAAAGGGGGACAGGTCTGAATCTAGAACGTTCAACAACCAACGCACTAACTACACCTTTACACACTTAGCACCACTCACACTTCATACATGTCTGCACAGAAATGACATGAACTCTGATTAAATCCAAACGTCCAGGTCACCACCAGACTGAAGCCTTTTTGTCCCGGTTAGTCTCCCTGTCAGTGGTGTCAGGGTTCCTGCTGAGCTTTAAGGCTTTTCAGACCAGGGTGGACAATAGGACAGACAATAGGACAGACTGATGGACAGACTGATGGACCCTCTGCACTAATACTTACACTAATGTTACTGGTTGGTGACATATTTCGTTTGTCGTTTTCATAATGTTCTTTATTAAGGTTTAATATTTCAGTCGTCTCTCAGGACTCGTTTTGATGTTTCGAGTCATTTAAAGCAGAAATGTAGAAACTTCTGAGTGGATCTTTAGCTCTGTGCTGTTTTTAAATCTGTGGCCCAACGTTCTTTAACTCCTGTAGGAAGCTGAAAACATCCAAACAAATGAGCTCAGGGAGAAATGAACCTGCTGTCAGCTGGACCCGGACCTGGACCCGGACCCGGACCCGGACCTGGACCCGGACCTGGACCTGGACCCGGACCTGGACCCGGACCCGGACCAGCTGACAGCAGGCTCTGGTTCTGGTGGTAACTACTGGCCTCACATCACTGCGCTGGTTGTCGTACCTCCTACCGTTAGGTCTCTCAGCCTCTCCTTGAAGACGGCCACGTCTGGACGGGTCGCCAGCAGGGGGCAGCGATGTGGAGAGACACCCGGACACCGTTAGTGACCTACGACCTCGACCAGAGACCTCAAACCATCGCAACAACACCACCACAACAACAACCGTCTACAGCTACAGCCGAGCAGCCCTGCATCTCCTCGTCTCTGCCACCGCTTTTTGATTTTTGCTTTCAGAAGAAGATGAAGATGAAGATGAAGATGATGAAGATGAAGATGATGGTGGTGGTGGTGGTGGTGGTGGTGGTGGATGGGGGGTTATGGAGCGTAGCAGTGGAGAAAGAGAGATGCTGCCAACACCATGCAGAGGGTAAACGCCTCAAACACGGGGCATGAAGCCATTCTGCACGGACGCCATGAGGACAGCGGGGACACGTCTCCAGTCCAGGTCCAACAGGGACCAGTTTCATCTGGAATGAGGTCGGAGGTCGTCTGTGATCTTAATCCCGTCCTGAGGTCACAGACACTGTTCCAGATGAACCGGGTCCCTGTTAGAACCGGACTCCAGCCTCTAGACCTGATCCAATCTGCTCCATCATCTGATCCACAGGTGGAAAGAGTTCAGGGACAAATCACAGCAGCGAAGCCCAAACTAATCAGTTAGTGGCATCAGCAGCAAATTACCGGCTTCAATCAAACCATCGATTAGTTGGATTAAAACCATTAGTCTCAGATCAACCTGGTAACGTTTGCTTCAGTGTTCAGACGGCGCTGACTCGTAACTAGAACCCGGACTGAAGAATATTCTCTGTTCATAACGTCCTCATGAAGACATTTATATGAACCACCGTCATAAAAGACTCAAGAAACACTTTCATTTCCCAACAGGTGGCGTTCAAGAAGTTTCCGCTGGAACGTGGAACGTCAGCATGAATGTGGTCGTAGCTTCTCTTCGGTTCCTCCGTCCTGATCAAGAACCATCACCACTAACAGAACGAGCTGTTTGCAGCAGGAGTTAAAGAACCAGAGCAGGAGGAACGTGTTTAATATGAGACTCAGACCTTAAATCTCAGAGTTAAATGCAGTGATGCAGCCTCCGGTCCAGCAGGGGCAGTAACACACCTGAAGAGCTGGTTCACCCACGATCAAACTGGGCCTTTCATTTGTTCTTGGAAGTTGGAATTTCTAACTAGAACGTCCCTGAATTCTGATTTCGTCCTGAGAAAGTCGCAGAATCATCACTGAGCCGAGTTTCCAAGATGGCCGCCCCGTTCTCAGCTAATCTGATTATTGTTGTTGCTCTAAATTATTTCTCCTCATACATACGATGAAAAGCTGTTACAGTGGAAGTGAAGTTGGCTCATGTCGCGCTAAAAACCAGGACAGAGGCAAACACCACGGTGAAGTTTTTCTACAATTAAAACTTTTGAATCTTTTTATAAATTTCTGCCTCATGACGTCGTGTAGATTCATCACTGTAAATAATTCTGTTCATTTATTATTAATGTATTTTATAGTTATTAATATAGATTATAATTTATAATCTAAATTTTGTTTAACATTATAGTAATAATATTAGTTCATATCAGCTTTAATTTCACTTTGTGCTCAAAATATTTAAATACTGAACACGAGTTTCCACCAGGTTTATTCAGACGAGGCCAGAGCGTTGGTGGAGGCGGCCATCTTGTTTCCAGACGTTGGTAACGTAGGTGTGATGTCATTCTCAGCTCGGACGTCAATGGAACGCGATATAAAAACCAGCGGAGAGTTTAAAGTGAAAGTGTTTGGGTTCTTCATTCAGGTGGAGGAGGAGACGTAGCATGTTGCTACGCTCTGACTCTGGTTCATAGACAAACTACTGACGCAACCACAGAAGATTTAGAGTCACATTACAAGGCTGTGTGGTCTGAAATCAAATCAACCTGACGGGTGTGTAGTCTGAGGATCAGCCGACGGCTCAGCAGCATTAATGACGTTAGATTAACTTCAGCCAATGAGCTTTAGAGTCCACAGCATCAGCCAATGAGCTTTAGAGTTCACAGCATCAGCCAATGAGCTTTAGAGTCCACAGCAACAGCCACTGACCCAACACACTGAAGCCAAAGCATCTAAAACACAAACACACCGCGGCTACGAGGTTAGCATCATGCTAAGAGCTTAGCAGCAATGTTACGGCAGATTGTTCAAACTGGTGCAACTATTCACTGTCTCCTGTATCTCATTCATCTGAGGTTCTAGGTTCATGTTCCACAACAAGAACGTTCCTGAGTTTATATCAAGAAAGACTGAGATCCTGAAAACATCACGTGAAGGTTAAAGGAACCTTCAGAAGGAAAATCAATCTGCAGACACATCCTCAGAAGAAGAAGAAGGAGGAGGAGGAGGAGGAGGAGAAACTTCTCGGACCAGGAGAGAAAGGAGGAGATAATAACAGTGATAAGAGGTGTGGAGGTTGTGGGAGGGGTCAGCTCCTCACCCAGCTTGTCAGACGAGGTGATAATGTCAGTGGGAACACACGAGTCCAGATCGGCGTCCATGATGCCGAGGGGGTCCAACTGGGCCACATGGTGCCCTCGGATCTACAGGAAGTGACAACAGAGCCCACCCAAGACAGGAGGAGGAGGAGGAGGAGGAGGAGGAGGAGGAGGAGCAGGAGGAGGAGGAGGAGGAGGAGGAGCAGGAGGAGGAGGAGGAGGAGGAGGAGGAGGAGGAAACGAGATGCAATGAAACAACCAGGAGAGAGGGGGAGTGGATGGAGGAGCCGAGCAGATGGAAGGAAAATGGAGATTTAGAAAACAGAACAAAGAAGAGGAGGAAAGAAGGAGAAACCCGAGAGAAGGGAGTCATTGGACAGAAACACGCAGGAGAGAAGAGGAGGAGGAGGAGGAGGAGGAGGAGGAGAGGAGGAGAGGGGGGGGGGGAGGGAGAAGCAACATTAACACCGGTGGTTGGTTGGTTTTAGTTGTGAGTTCTCACCGACGTCCTGGAAGCCAATATTGACCGGAGCATCATCAAAATTCACACAGCTGATTCCCAGAGGGTCCAGATGGGCATTGTGATGCCCCATGACCTAAACGCACACCCAGCACACGGTTATCACAACAACACAACAACACAACACAACAGGTCTCCACCGGCTCCTCAGGCTCTGCAGCTTCATTCGCTGGCATCAGGCTGAATTAAAATCACACAGTTTGGGCAGATTTTCAGCAGCTAGAGGATGATGAGTTGTGTTATTACTGTCTGACAATGTGCTTCTATGTGTAAATAACGGAGTAACAGAGGGAGAAAATACGGAATAATTCAATATGAACAGTGACGATGGGAGGACTCGTTTCCTCTGACTCAAACTATGTCACTTATCTATTTTAAATGTTGGAAACAAAACAACCCCACAAAGAAAACGAGTGATTTCCCTTGAAGTAAACAGCAGTTTGGGGGTTTGGGTGTGAATTTGGTTGCGTTAGTATTTTCATGTAGTGTCACTCACTCTGTTCCATTCAACCACATCTTTAGTGTCATCACACGACACTGACATTTAAATGGATAAATCCTGAATAAATCGCTGGGAAACAGTCTGAAGTCGTTTAAGAGATTGATGAAAAAAAGGCAAAAAATAAAATCAGATGTGTGAAGATGTTACGGCTGTTTCATTAATGTTTCCATCCCAGACCGATCTGATCTGATCTGATCTGATCTGATCTGATCTGATCTAATCTAATCTAATCTGATCTGATCTGATCTGATCTGATCTGATCTGATCTGATCTGATCTGATCTGATCTGATCTGATCTAATCTGATCTGATCTGATCTGATCTGATCTGATCTGATCCGATCTGATCTGATCTGATCTGCCTCATTCGTCTTCATACATATGAACAAACATGTGATTAGATTCAGATTATCTGTGTGTGTTATTTCTGGTTTTCTATCAGGTTTTAATGCTGCAGAGCTTGTTAGCATTGTTAGCATTAGCTAACGGACTGATGGATGAAACATGTTGAGGAGAGAAGCTGCAGCCTGAACAGACTCTGGTGGAGCCAGTGAAGACCTGCAACTACCAGAGCTCCTCAGCCTCTTCATCTACACAACAACAACAACAACAACAGCAGCTGATGATGACTCTCACCTGGCCAGTTTATTAGGTACGCTAGTAGCTGGTGCTTCTAGTTGTGACGTCTCATAGTTGAGTTATTGTCAGTGGGCTACAAACCACAAACACTGTAACATTCGCTGGTTCCTAATGAAGTGGCCGCACTGAGACTACGACTCATATAAAGAAATAAAAGCTGAAGTTCTGTTTTCATCAGATCAGTTGTGGACTTGATTTTCTTTGATTAGTAAATGTCAATAAAAGTAAATAAAATAAAAACTACAAACACAGACTTGTAGCTGTAATTAAAAAAAAAAAAAAAAAATCAGATTTTTATTCATTTCCATGTAAATAAACGCAGCACAAACTGAATCTATTGAACAAACTAGAGGCTGAGAAGCTTCACACTGAAACACATGTAAACAGTTTAACAGAGATGATCAGTGAAATAACAAATAATACGATGAGGAGCGTCTGGATCTACTGTGATCTACTGCAGGTAAAACCACCCAAACCTCTGTCATCTACCAACTAATTACTGCATCAAATTAAAATGAACGAGGGCAGAAGTAAAAGTTCTGCTTTCATAATCAATGTTTTAACTGAGGTCTAGCTCCTGTTAGTACAGTAGTAAAACATGTTGGGTCTAGATGGAAGCTGGTAGAGCTCCCCCTGGTGGCTGCAGTATAGGCCATAAGCTCCACCCCCTCCATGGCAGTGGGCGGGACTTGGGCCAAAGTAAAACACTAAAATGCACATGAAATGATGTTTATTCAAGGAATTTTAGGTAGTTAAAATAATGTTGACTCACTGAAGCTAAGACTAAAGCTAAAGCTAAAGTTTAAGCTAAAGCTAAAAGCTAAGGCTAAGGCTAAGACTAAAGCTAAGGCAAAGGCAAAGGCTAAAGCTAAAGCTAAGACTAAAGCTAAAGCTAAGGCTAAAGCTAAGGCTAAAGCTAAAGCAGTCAGTGGTTCTCCTGTTGTAGCCTCATGCTCCTTCTCTTCCCTCTGTACCTAATAAAGTGGCCGTGTTTCCTTCAGGTGTGTGTGTGTGTGTGTGCGTGGTGTGTGTGTGTGTGTGTGTGTGGTGTGTGTGTGTGTGTGTGTGCTGGTACCTGGTAGGCCCGGATGAGGGACTGGACCGCCAGGTGATCCTCCACCAGCTTCTCCACGTTGGGCTGAGCTCCGACCAGGGAGGAGAGCTGGGGCGGCGCCGACAGACCCAGAGGGGACTGGTAGGCGGAGCCAGGAGGAGCACCGGCGTTGGCGTTCCGGAAGAACACGTCCCACGACTGGAAGAGGAGGGAACCCATAGGTGATTCAAACACTAACCAGGTGACTCCACGTTCTACGTTCTGTCACAACCTCTGCTACAAGGTTTTCACCTCAGATTTTACTTTTCATTTCCAGACGATGCGTCTGGTTCCTCCAGACTCATCAGAGGTTCTGCTCGTTGTTCTCCTCAGCGTTATCTGTTTTTTGGAATCGTTCCATATGGGACAAATCTTTTCCACGTCCACCTTCTAGAACGTTTAGTACATCCACAACGTCTGGAATATAGATTACATCTAGAACACTGAGTCTAGAACATCGAGTACATGGAGAACACCGAAGTCATCACCCTGCGTTTATTGTTTGTTTTATATTTGTATTTTTTGCACGTCCACGTTCTAGAACGTTGAGTACATTTACGGCGTCTGGAACATAGACGCCTGGTGGATCTAGACCAGGACCTGGAGGACTGAGAACCTCCAGACACATCTCAACATGCTCATTTATCGTTGTGGGATTATTTTTGTGCTAAATCGAGTGTGATAAGTTATTACAAACGTTCCTAATGAACCATAAATAAAATAAATGTGAGCAGCCTCAGGACAGTCCAGAGCTGTGATTGGTCCTCGTTAGTGTTTAATGGAACCAGAGCTGTGATTGGTCCTCGTTAGTGTTTAATGGAACCAGAGCTGTGATTGGTCCTCGTTAGTGTTTAATGGAACCAGAGCTGTGATTGGTCCTCGTTAGTGTTTAAAGGAACCAGAGCTGTGATTGGTTCTCTTGGTAGCCGTGCGTCTCCTCTATGTTCTAACACTTGTGGATCTATAGATACTGGGTCAGAGACTGAGGAAGTTCGGAGACTCAGACGTGGAAGTTGTGAAATTCAGCTGAACGTTTTGTTCAGGTTCAGTGGCCGTTGTTGAAAGTGAAGCAGGACGTATGGAGGAAATATGAACATGTCAGCAGCTGTTCCAGAGTAGAATCTCTCTACAGAGACATGGACAATGAACCAAAATAATACGATTTCATTTGAGTGTTTGAATAAACTCCAGTTGTCTGAAGTAAAACAGTTTGTATGAGTCTATAAAGCTGAATTCCAGTAAAAGCAGCAGCAGACAAACCTGTGGTTTATCTTAAACCTAGAACATGTTGTAAATCCAGCATCACCTCAGAGTTAACACACGGGAAAGATGTCGTAAAAGATCTTAAAACGATGTTAAAGGAGAGAAGCTGAAGAAGACGTCATATGAAGGAAGGGAACATGTTTCCCAGCAGTGTTTGGGATCAGGTTTCCATTCTGTGGTTCTCCTCCTCATTCTGGACTCATGAGTCACAGAACGTCGACGTATTTCTGCCTTTCGCCTCATTTCACAATCACACCAACACCCGCTCACACACAGCCTGGTCAAAAACACAAAGACCAGCGCCTCCTAACAGAGCAGCGCCTCCTGCTGGAGCATCAGTTCAACTAGTTATTTAAGACCAACTGATGCAATGAGCAGCTTCTCATGTCCTCCACATCCTGTGGTGGAGATGTTAGTCTGGAGGAGGAGATGTTAGTCTGGTGGAGGAGATGTTAGTCTGGTGGAGGAGATGTTAGTCTGGTGGAGGAGATGTTAGTCTGGTGGAGGAGATGTTAGTCTGGAGGAGAGATTAGTCTGGTGAGAGGAGATGTTAGTCTGGTGGTGGAGGAGATGTTAGTCTGGAGGAGATGTTAGTCTGGTGGTGGAGGAGATGTTAGTCTGGAGGAGGAGATGTTAGTCTGGAGGAGGAGATGTTAGTCTGGAGGAGGAGATGTTAGTCTGGTGGAGAAGATGTTAGTCTGGTGGAGGAGGTGATGTTAGTCTGGAGGAGGAGATGTTAGTCTGGTGGAGGAGAAGATGTTAGTCTGGAGGAGATGTTAGTCTGGTGGAGGAGAAGATGTTAGTCTGGTGGAGGAGATGTTAGTCTGGTGGAGATGTTAGTCTGGTGGAGATGTTAGTCTGGTGGAGGAGGAGATGTTAGTCTGGTGGAGGAGGAGATGTTAGTCTGGTGGAGGAGATGTTAGTCTGGTGGAGGAGATGTTAGTCTGGTGGAGGAGGAGATGTTAGTCTGGTGGAGGAGATGTTAGTCTGGTGGAGGAGATGTTAGTCTGGTGGAGGAGATGTTAGTCTGGTGGAGGAGGAGATGTTAGTCTGGTGGAGGAGGAGATGTTAGTCTGGAGGAGGAGATGTTAGTCTGGTGGAGGAGGAGATGTTAGTCTGGAGGAGGAGATGTTAGTCTGGAGGAGGAGATGTTAGTCTGGAGGAGGAGATGTTGCTTTTGTCTGTTTTTACAACCAGCAGTTTGCACGGGGTATTTTATTTTGAAAATCCGCCGGATTGTCTTTGTTTTTTCTGCGTCTGGCTCCGCCCACTAGAGGAGGTCTGTGTAAATTGACGCTTGCTTTGTAATTTTTAATTAGTCACTGTAACGTATACCACGGTAAAATGTGGAGGCAGTATCGCTCACTCCTACTAGGAAATAACGTCCAACGCTGCAGCCGAGAAACACTGAGTCAGACTCTGACATCATCAATACGAGACCTGAACTAAAAACACTGGAGGGAAGAAACTGGAGACACTGGAGAAGCTTCTGATCGGATCAATGGAGTCAAAGCTGGAGGAACTCCGCCCACAGACTAGAGGGGAAGAGCTCCGCCCACAGACTAGAGGGGAGGAGCTCCGCCCACAGACTAGAAGGGGAGGAAAACTGATACATTCTCCTTTTTTCCTCTGTATTATGGAGCAAATCAATAAATACAACAACAAAATCCTTATTCTGACCTGTGACCTTTATAACAGCAAATCAGATGATCATTCAGCTATTGGCCAGAATGAAGGGTGTCAAACATGCGGCCCGCGGGCTGGAAGCCGCCCACCAGAGACTTTAACTGCAATGTTTTCTATCAAAGTAATGACGGCTCCTTCCTGGTAAACTCCACTTCTTCCTTTAGAAACGTCCATTTGTTCATTAAATGTTTAGCAATAGTTCAGTGTTTTAAATATTCATCATGTTCTTCTTTCCACTGAAACAAAGGGAACGTGTGGAGTTGATGTTATTTTTAGGTTATTATTCTGTTGTGAAACTGGTCCGACCCCCTTGAGATGAAACCGGTCTGTGTGTGACCCTGAAGTAGAGCGAGCTGGTCCTGCCCGGTCTGTTTAGGGTTTAAATCCCCTGAATCCTGAGCTCCCGTGGTCCAGGTCCACACTGAACCAGAACCAAGACAGTTCAGCAGAAAACTGGGTCAAACTAAGAGCTGACACTCCCTTTCCCTTCCGCTGCTGTGTGCTACTATGCTAAGCTAATAAGTGCAAGGACACAGAGCAGGCGTTACGCAACAGCTGTGACATGTAACCTGACCCGGCTCAGTGACCCGGACAAACCAGCAGCAGCAGAAATACCTCCAGGCTGGTTCTAGTGTCAATTTATTCACTTTATTTAAAACATTAATCCTGGACGATCTGATCGGAACAAAGTCAATAATCAGATTAAAGACAAGCCTCACTCTCACTTGATGCCATAACTCCTGGGAGCTATTATTAGATTATTAGACCCAGAGCTTCTAGAAACACCACAGAGCTCACATGTTCTCCAGAGGTTCTAGTGAAACAGAACCAGGTCCACTCTCCATCAAACCATAGAACCCAAAGTTCCTCCACGTTGGGTTTTTACCTCTTAAAGTGAATCTGGCTCCAAAATGCTACTGATTCACTACAGGAGGCAACGTTCACACAATTCAAGCTTTGGACATTTTATTTCTCCTGGACGTCATCACATTCTACCACTGAGCTCATTATACGATCCAGGAGAAGATGGAGATTTACACATGGAACTCCCCAGGACCCCAGCCACCAAGGCTACATGCTACATAGCAATGCTAAGCTATCAGCCACCAAGGCTACATGCTACACAGCAATGCTAAGCTACCAGCCACCAAGGCTACATGCTACATAGCAATGCTAAGCTACCAGCCACCAAGGCTACATGCTACATAGCAATGCTAAGCTACCAGCCACCAAGGCTACATGCTACATAGCAATGCTAAGCTACCAGCCACCAAGGCTACGTGCTACATCGCAATGCTAAGCTAACAGCCACCAAGACTACATGCTACATAGCAATGCTAAGCTACCAGCCACCAAGGCTACATGCTGCATAGCACAATAAGCTGACAGCCACCAAGGCTACATGCTACATAGCAATGCTAAGCTACCAGCCACCAAGGCTACATGCTACATAGCAATGCTAAGCTAACTTTGACTCAAAGATGGCTGCACTCTGTCTATTATCTGTAGTAGCACCATTAGAGCTTTGGATGAAGACGACTCTGTAGATTCTGTCGATTTAAAGAAACCTTCAATAAAACTAGTATTTATCAACAAGTTCCAACGTCAGAGCAACTAGAATTACCTCCACAGTGGAAAACCTTCCAGACTCATGTAAGAATAAGAATAAATGTTGGTTTGTCATTATTTAATCATTAGTTTAGTTTAATGAGGCCACAGTGACTGTAAAGTGGTGCAGGATCCTCCAGACCAGCAGGGGGCTCCACTGCTCCTTACCTTGTGAACACTCTTGGGGTTCTCCAACCAGGCGTAGTACATCTCCTCCACGTAGTTGGAGCTTGTCCCGTTCAGGAAGGGCTCCGAGGCCACCGGTGCCGTGTAGCACCTGATTGGCTGAAACGTCCTTTTGCCGCCCTTAGAGGCGACTGTGATTGGCCGGTGCTGGCCGACAGTCTGAGCCGCCTGGGAGGCGGTTAGCGGGCGCAACCGCACCGCACAAGTCCTTAACCGATGCATTAGCAGTCCTTAAAGTATCACACCCCCAGTGGCGCTCGGTCCGACGGGTCGGACGTCCTCGACCTCAGCGTCAGAAACAAAGGGCCGTCCTCAGACAGGAAGGACAAATCACACGTCCACCGGTCCGTTTGTCCTCTGAGACGGAGAAAGACAGAGACACTGTGCGTTACTACCACGACATTTGGGAAATGAATTGTTTATCTGCAGAGGCAGTAACACAACCAGAAGATCAACACTGACAAAATGAAAGGAGTTTAGTTTTAGTCGCTGCTGCTCTAGTTTATCTTCATTGGTTTGGAGCTGAAGGAAACGTTGTCTTTAAAAGGAGCTTTCATGACGTTGAGCTAAAACGAACCTGCTGCTTTTACTGTTTTTAGAGCAGCTGCATCCACCTGTCACCACACATGTTCTCCTCATGTCTCCTCAGCTCAAACCTGTTCCTCTGGTTTAACCCAAACTAATGACCAACCAGTCACCGGTTATTAACGAGACAAACACTCAGACGCTGATAAAGACAGAACGAAGGAAAGGAGAAGTAGTGTCTGGGTGTTAACCAAAGGAAACAACAGTATCATCAGCTGACAACTCAGTGAAGGTTGTACAGACAAGTACTTAAAGCTCAAACTGATCCTCTAACGCTTCATTTATTTACTCGTAATGCAGCATACGAATGCAAAAATCTCAGAGACATTAGCCTCAGTTTTTCCAATTAAACCAACAGCTCGTTCTGGGATTCACACAGTTTTAATCAGAGTTGTGGACACAACACAACACTGAGACATAGAACTAAACGGACATGACACTTGTTTTTCTTCAGAGATGTCTGATGTTCATTACATGTTAAAATCATTGACTTCATTCATACTGTTCTTCTTTGCACTAAAACAAAGGGAAACATTTGGAGTTGTCGTTATTTATAGGTTGTTATTCTGTTGTGTTACTGGTCTGGCCCCTTGAGATCAGATGGTCTAGTTCCAGCTACTTGGTTTGATTTTGTAACCTGAGGGTAGAAGATTTAGTAGAAACTCCTGCTGACTGTTCCGACCGAGCTTCGAACCCGTGACCCGGTCCTGGACTTCCTCTGTGTTCTGACCTTGTTGGGTCTCCGCTCCCTGTCTGACTCCTTTCTCCTTCCCTCGTGAGACCCCGCCCACCAACTACCCCGCTGACAGTCCTGATTGGATGACTGTGAAAGCCTCCGCCCGGAAAAGAGGATTTCGAGCGTTTCTATTGGCCAAGCGCCCTGTCAATCACTTTGTCCTTTCACGAGTCACGGGTTCCCGAAAATGAGTGCCAGCGGTACCACAACATTGTAAAATGATCTCCGCTGAATGTTTAATTGTGTAAAAGACACAACACTGAACTCTGCAAGTGCAAATTATTACTCCGCACACACGGCCGACAACATTAGCACCAGAGCTAACGCGTTAGGTTATGTAATTAGCCGGTTAGCTTCACAGAAATGTAGTTTGACTTTCTATTACATGCCATTAGCACGTTAGACTAGCAGCTAAAAGTAAAGATCCGCGTTTAAGCTTCAACGGATGTTAAGAAGCTGACGTGACGGTTAATGTGAACACATTAATTCTTCAAAGTGACTTTTATCCAGCACCAACAGGTTCATTTTAGCGGTTGACCTAGCTTAGCTCCCACAGTAGCGCTGGTCCAGCTGAGCTAACTAGCACGCGGCTAGCATGCATTGTCTTTTCATTTTTCACTAAATCCAAATAAGAACAAGTATTTAAGTGGAATATCCGACCACAGAGAGTCTCCGTAAACTCCCGCGGATCATGCAGGTCGTAGAATCCCGGCTACTGACCTCAAGAAACACGGTTCAGCGGCTCCCCTCTCGCTCGGGATCCCGGATGCCCTTCGCCTCTCCCGGTAAAGTGATGACAGCCCGGGGCGCGGAGTCTGGGAGCGAGGCCTGTGCGTGGTGACGTCACGACGCCATGCTGCACTAAACGTCATGACGTACTGCCCGGGACTTTATTTACAGTAACCCACAGGTGAACCAAAGAGCTTTACAAGAGGTCAAACAAGGATTAAAACAAGCACACGACTAAAAACAAGATAAATACATAAAAACAATAAATAAGAGAATAAACCTGGACACTTCCAACTGGAGTTAGTTAGAAGACTTTAAAACAAACACTAAAGGTTTAAAATCGATTCTAAACTGGTCTGGAAGCCAATGACCAAGTACATTACATCTAAATCACAACATTAAATGAATTTATGGATCCATTAATACTTAAAATGAATCACAGTGGTTTACTGTAGAATGTAAATATTTACAAATATAATATGTGGCAGGTAAAGTCATGATGTACAGTGTGAGGGGTGTGGTTTCACAAAAAATATTTAGTTACGTTTTTTACTAAATGACTAAAAAAATTACAACATTAAATTCCACCTGTCACCACAATGTGACAGGTGGAAGGAACAGAGAAGTAGTGTCTGGGTGTTAACCAAAGGAAACAACAGTATCATCAGCTGACAACTCAGTGAAGGTTATAAAAGTACTTAAAGCTCAAACTGATCCTCTAACGCTTCGTTTATTTACTCGTAATGCAGCATACGGATGTAAAATCTCAGAGACATTAGCCTCAGTTTTTCCAATTAAACCAACAGCTCGTTCTGTACAGGTCAACATGTGAAATAATATTTTAACCTAACATTTGAAAATAAAAATAATTGTTGACAACTATTATTGAAAATGTTGAAAATGTATTTCCTTTCATTGCAATTTATTTTTATCCATCATCCATCATCCATCCATCCATCATCATCCATCCATCCATCCATCATCCATCATCTATCATCCATCCATCATCCATCATCCATCCATCCATCATCCATCCATCCATCCATCATCCATCCATCATCATCCATCCATCCATCATCCATCATTCATCATCCATCCATCATCCCATCATCCATCCATCATCATCATCCATCATCCATCATCCATCCATCCATCCAACCATCCATCATCATCATCCATCCATCCATCCATCCATCCATCCATCCATCATCCATCCATCCATCATCCATCATCCATCATCCATCCATCATCCATCCATCCATCATCCATCCATCCATCCATCCATCATCCATCATCCACATCCATCCATCCATCCATCCATCAATCATCCATCATCCATCCATCCATCCATCCATCCATCCATCCATCATCCATCCATCCATCATCCATCCATCATCCATCCATCATCCATCCATCCATCCATCATCCACATCTTCATCATCAACATCATCAATCTCATCCCTTTCTCTTTCTATAGTTGAATACAAACATGAGTCTAAATGCTGTCATCATTTCTCTGTTTATTGAGTCTCCACCACAATCACAATCTGATAAAGTTCATTAAATTATTCAGACGCAGTCTGAGCTCGACAGTGAGCGTCCTGCATCATGGCTGTTGCTATAGTAACATGAGGCTGTGCATGTAGAGCATCAGCTGCTAGTAACACGTGTTGGGTAACTGTACATCAGCAAAAACAAAACCAACAAACAAAAAAAGAATATCTGATATAAAACTTTATTAGAAGCCGGTGATGAGACCCAGCGTTGCCGTGGTGACGAGCCGCCACCCTCAGGTTCCACTGGTTAAACATGAAAGTAGTGACTCTGGTTTTCGTTGCCCTGAGTTTGGTCTCTCAGGCTGAAACCTCGAGCAGCAGGAGACACTCAGACACAAAGACTCATTCCTGTAATTATGATGCATCCATGTGTGAGGGAGGTTGGACGTCTTCATCTGCGACATCTACTGACACGTCCTCTCCTGCTGATGAGGACCAGGCTGCATTTAATCTCACAATCCTGACTTTAGCTTTGTTTTTTGTTTTTTTTGCAGAATTCAAATCTTTCTCGCTAATCAAAATAAATCTAATTCTGATTTATTTTTTCTCAGATTTTTTGCAGAATTTTTTTTTCTCTGATTTATTTAGACTGAGTCATTACTCCTCCACTCATTTCTCCAGTGCTCCCCCGCTCCCCTCATCCTCCTTACGTTCCTGGACCAGACTGGACTCGTTAAAGGATCATTTAATCTGCAGAGCTGGAAACAGAGTCGACCCTCCATCGTTCCTCTGCTGGTTTATGGGACAGAGCAGCTCCATGAACCAATCAGAGCTCTGGACTCCAGCTGTGTTTGATGTAACACGTCATTTCCTTCTGGTTCCACTGATAAAAGTCATTATAGGATTCAACCAACACAACAACTTTTAACTGTGTTCCAACACTGATTCCAGAACAAAACCACTTAGTGATTCTAGAAACTTCAGAGACAAAGACCATGAATGAGCTGCAACACGTTCCTGAACAGAATGATGAGAGGTTGAATTAAAGAGTAGATGAACAAACTAAATGAGTTCCAGCTGCAGGAGCAACGTTGTCTGCGCTGGTTTGAGTCTGAACATGAAACGTGTAGAAGGTTAAAGCTTCAGTCAGCTGACAGTAACATGAAGCTCCAGCTGCTCCGGCTCTTTAAATAACTGACGTCCCGTTCAGGAACACACTGAGTAGAACTGATTCTCTTTTTTGCTATGAAGACGATTAAATGGCACCGAGCTAAACCCGACAGCCTCCATTTTTATTCTTATGAGTTTACTGAGTGGGACACAGCTCATTAATCAGACCTGATGCATCGGTGGAAATGAACCAGACACTTGGTCTAAAGAGGAGCAGACGTCCTGGTCTGGATCTGATCAGTCTGAGTTGAACCGGTTCATTTTCAACATCAATCAGACTCAAAATGGGGGACACGGGAAAAACTCTTAAGTTCCTCCTCTCTGAGATGAAAAAAATGAAACTGAACTTTGATCCTGGAATGATCACAGTTCTATGCTAAGCTAAGCTGCTATCATCAGCTGTAGCTGGTGAGCTACCAGCTAACATGCTAACATCAGTCAGTCTCAACCTTTTCTTAGTTTGAAATGAACAGATTTGACCAGAAATGTTTGATGGACCAGGACCCGTGGTCCTAAAGACTCAAAGAGTTTCTCCTGGTGGACGAAGTCTAAGAACATTAAACTAGAACCTGATGTTTTATGAGTTGTTCCTGGATGGAGGCAGAGATGAAAGGTTCCTGAAGAAGGTTCTGCAGTGAGATGTGCTGAGAGCAGGGAGGAGAACTTTAAGAGGCTTAGAGAGGAGAACATGGTGGAAAGAAGAGGAGGAGAGATATTCTCCTGGAGCAGGAATCATTTTACCTGGTTAATACCACATGGATGAAGAGCAACAATGGTTCTAAAGTAGATCTACTATTTATTTCTCTTCAGTCTCATAGATCAGATTCTAGGATTCAGTCTGTGGATGTGACTCGTTCTATGGATCAATGACATGATGCCTCATACGTAGCAACGGGCTCAAGCCCAGCTCCAGGTCCTCCTCCAGAGCCTCCTCCAGAGGACCTGGACCTGGACCTGGATCTGGACCTGGAGGAGACGGGTCCTGGTCTAAAGCTTTAACTCTGTTTTCTGACGAGCAGCTGGAGGATGAGAGGAACGAGCTGAGGAGTCAAACTAAACCACCGAGGACGTGTTGCATTCCGTGAAATTTAATTCCAGAGAGTTTGGTGGGAAGCGAACGCACCGCTCTCAGGGAGGGAGGGGTGCGTTCCATTCCTATGACAGTGCAGAGCAGAGGGGAAGTGCAATCAGACGCACCAGTGCTTTCATTCATTCAGAGACACAAAAGACAGGAAGAAACAAGCCCCGCCCACTGAGACTACAAACCAGCCAATCAGAGGGAAGCTGAGGTTCAGCTTCTTGTTAGCATCTACAGGTCACCCAGGCTAACAGTTAGCAAGCTAACCAGTGGCTAATTCCTTTAAATGTTACTAAATGTTTGTGACACTTTCTTCATTTTTAGTTTTATATTTGTAGTTTCTGATCAAACACTTTTAATGTGGGAATAAAATATTTTCTATTGACTTGTTCTGGATTTTAACAGATTAATCACAAAAACCCTTGAAGGTCTCGAAGGTTCGTTCAGACTCAGACTGATGATGCATCGGTATCAGTGATACTGGCCCCGTATGTTATCTAACAGTATCACACCAGTACTAGCTAGCTCACTGGTTAGCTACCTAGCACACGGAACAGCTGATGCTGATGATACATAGAATAACTGTGTTTGTCTGAGTCATGTGACAGTGGCTGGTGAGCTCTGATTGGCCAGTTTGGTCACAGAGCAGATGACGTAATACCTGACGGTTTGACATGAAGGAGAGAAAGAGCGCGGAGGACGTTAGCGGTGACGTCATGTAGCTTGGGTCCAGTCCCGCCACGGCCCGAGTCTGCACTGGTGTACCGGTCCAGTTCGCAGCACGAGCGTCCGCCGTGTGGGCGTTAACCGTCTCTGAGTGGGCGGAGACTGAGCGTGGACAGGAGGGAGAGGAAGTGAAGAAGAAGAAGAAGAAGAAGAAAAGGAGGAGGCGTGTAATCGGAAGCCCTCTGATTGGTTAAACAGGGGGAGCGGGGGCGGGTCTTAGAGGCACCAGGGGCTGGGACGCAGCAGAAGGTTTGGGCTTCCTGAGAAACAGAAACAGACTTTAGCATCATAAATAATAATAACTCTGCTCAGTTTTCTTAAAGTCACAGGCTCTAATCTAACGTCTGAATAAAGGCAACGGGACTTGAAGAATTTCCTGAAGACATTTCATCCGAGTAGCTTCTTCAGTTCTGAGACACTAGAGGGAAGAGGAGGTGATGGAGGTGATGGAGGTTCTTACAGAGGAGGAGGAGGAGGCCTCAGAATGTGGGACGACGTTGACCTGTTGGTCTCCACCACCTGGGAACAAACAAACAGCTGATCAGTGATGGACATCTGTACCAAGCTAGCCTCCTAGCCTCCTAGCTAACAGTAGCGCTTCCTGTTTCCTCTTGTGATTAATGGATCCAGACTACTGCCCCTGGTATGGAGAGATATTTCCTCTCAGGTGCAGGATCATAAGCTGTAGATAAAGATGGAGCAGAACCTCTACAGTCAGGCCAAAGCTAGTAGAGCTCCCCCTAGTGGCTGGAGGCTGCAGCATAAACAACTGGATGGTTTCAGTCATTTCAGGTAACATGATGCTGATGAATGTTCAACAGTCAGTTTGTTTGATAAGTTTAATTTTAGTTCGTTATTTGACGCTATAGAAACAGGATGTGACATCATGGAGACAACCGGTTGCCATGCCAACCGCTCTGTAAAGAGGTCCCATGGGACTGTGAGAGATGTAAAAACTATTGTGAAAAAAAAGTTGTATAATCCAACATTTCCTTGTAGCTGGTGGAGGTGGAGGAAAGGGTAGGGGCATCATGAGTCTGGAGGGGATGTGGGCGGGGCATCGTGAGTCTGGAGGGGGTGTGGGCGGGGCATCATGAGTCTGGAGGGGATGTGGGCGGGGCATTGTGAGTCTGGAGGGGATGTGGGCGGGGCATCGTGAGTCTGGAGGGGATGTGGGCGGGACATCGTGAGTCTGGAGGGGATGTGGGCGGGGCATCATGAGTCTGGAGGGGATGTGGGCGGGGCATTGTGAGTCTGGAGGGGATGTGGGCGGGGCATCAAAAGCGTGGCTCCGCCCTCACATCGTATCCCCGGGTCCAGATTGAAGCAGCAGCAGCGTGAGATGGTTGTCAGTGTGTTAGTGCGTTCTATCGTTAGTGTGTTAGTGTGTGTTTTACCTCCTGTGGTGGCAGCAGCTGAGCGTGGTGCTTGACATGGAGAGAGAGCAGAGGTTTTGGTGAAGTGGCATTTAAATCATACCTGGGTCTCTGCAACTGGGTTCAATTTAAGACCCCAGCGTGAAAAATACGGAAAATCTGAGAGACTTTCGTTTTAGACCCCATCACTAATAATAATAACGACCAACGTCCTCTGCTGGATTTCATACGTTTACTTGGACTTGTTGTTTTTTCTTCTTCTGTGGTGTTTAATGATCAGCTGATTAGTTCCAGTAATAGATAAATAAACTCTCACCCCGTCCCTGACGATGCTGCTGGCGTTGCCCCTGGCAACGGGAGGAGGCTGAGCTCTGGGAGTCGGTCCTCGGCTCGGTTTGGATGCAGCTCCATCATCAGCCCTGGAGGAGGAGGAGGAGGAGGAGGAGGAGGAGGAGAGAGGAGGAGGAGGAGAGGAGAGGAGGAGGAGGAGGAGGAGGGGGAGGAGGAGGAGGAGGAGGAGGAGAGGAGGAGGAGGAGGAGGAGGAGGAGGAGGAGGGGGAGGAAGAGGAGGAGGAGGAGGAGGAGCAGGAGGAGGAGGAGGAGGAGGAGGAGGAGGAGGAGGAGGAGGGAGGAGGAGGAGGAGGAGAGGAGGAGGAGGAGGAGGAGGAGGAGGAGGAGGAGGAGGAGAGGAGAAACTCATTGTTATTCTTTAACAGTCTGAGACTTTGCTCCTGTTTAGATTTTTTAATGTTTTTAATGTTTTTAATGTTTTTATTCATTTATCATGTGTGTCCAACCCCGTGTCCCCGTGTCCCCGTGCTGTATGAATGAATGAAGTCTTTGTCTCACTGGTGTCCCTGTGTCCTCTTCCTCCGACTCAGCCCCACCCGTCTCAGCAGCTCGTTCCTGCGCAGGAAAACAAACGTCCCCAGAGCCAGAAGAGGGAGGACGAAGAAGAAGAGGACGAGGAGGCCGTCTCTGAGGGACGTGTCCTTGTCTGAGGGGACAGAGAGAGGACACGGTAACTCTGAGGGAGGACGCCCTGTCTCCAGTCGTCTCTAGTGTCTCTAGTGTCTCTAGTGTCCCTGGTGTCCCCAGTCCTACCGTTCCACGTGGGTCCACTGTCCACGCTGCCTCCGTAACCTTTGACCTCGCAGAACGGTGGCGCCCATCCGTCCTCACAGTGACAGTTCTTGTTGCTGTTACACACCTGGAGACACACACAGGTGGACACGAGTCAGAGGACCGTGGCCTGAGGGACAGACAGAGGGACAGACAGGAGGACGTGTCTCACCCCGTGTCCGTGACATTTCTTGTCCACGTCACAGTCGTAGTTGAGGACGTCAGCGCTGCGACACTCGAAGTTAATACAGACCTGGACACCACAGAAGAAGAAACCAAGCTTAAAATCTTCCTCAGCTCCTCCCCCTCTCCTTCCCTCCCTCTCCCCCCCCCCTCACCTTGTTGTCCCCACACTTTGTCCCCTCGTTGACCATCCCCGGGTCGGGGACGTCTGAGCCCAGCATGAAGTCCACTCCGTAACACTTGGTCCCTCCTATCGGGGTGCTGATGATGGACGGCTCGATGCCGAACACCGTCACCGACTGGACGTTGGAGCACTGCAGCTTCCCACACAGGGCGTTTCTATGGAGACGGAGACAGACATGTGGACGGGGGACAAACTGGACTAACACACTGGACCTAAAACCCGTCTCTAAACTGTCTCCTGTCTCCACAGACTGAATATAACCTCACTGTTCCTTAGCAACCACTGACACATCATGTCCTGATTGGTTGTAGCTGGTTAGCTCTCTCCTCCTGCTAGCTCTCTCCTCCTGCTAGCTCTCTCCTCCTGCTAGCTCTCTCCTCCTGCTAGCTCTCTCCTCTGCTTAGCTCTCTCCTCCTGCTAGCTCTCTCCTCCTGCTAGCTCTCTCCTCCTGCTAGCTCTCTCCTCCTGCTAGCTCTCTCCTCCTGCTAGCTCTCTCCTCCTGCTAGCTCTCTCCTCCTGCTAGCTCTCTCCTCAATATTCAGGAATAGGCCTCAGTTATTTAGAACCGGTCTAGTTCTACTTGGTCTAGAAACGCTAGTTAGAACCTGGTCCCGAGGGTTAAACCAGCGTCTCCGCTCGTTTACCTGCTCTCACACTTCTTGAAGCCGTACGTCTGGTAGCCACAGTTACCGAAGCGATCTCCTTTACTGTTGACGTCTTTGAAACAGAGCTCAGGAGCTGTCTTTGCCTCTGAGGAGGAGGAGGAGGAGAAGAGATGAGGAGGAGAAGGAGGAGGAGGAGGAGGAGGAGGAGGTGAAACCAGGAACAGGTTCATACTTGATCCAAATATGGCCTGACACTGTCCATCGTAGTGCTGACACTTCCCGTTGTAACAGTAGGCCTTCTGGTCCCAGCAGGGCTGCCCATTCTGGAGGAGGAGACAGGAGGAGGAGACATGAGGAGGAGGAGACATGAGGAGACATGAGGAGGAGGAGACATGAGGAGGAGACGTGAGGAGACATGAGGAGGAGACATGAGGAGGAGACGTGAGGAGGAGGAGACATGAGGAGGAGACAGGAGGAGGAGACGTGAGGAGGAGACGTGAGGAGGAGGAGACATGAGGAGGAGGAGACGTGAGGAGGAGACATGAGGAGGAGGAGACATGAGGAGGAGACGTGAGGAGGAGACATGAGGAGGAGGAGACATGAGGAGGAGACATGAGGAGGAGACATGAGGAGGAGGAGACATGAGGAGGAGGAGACGTGAGGAGGAGACATGAGGAGGAGGAGACATGAGGAGGAGACGTGAGGAGGAAACGTGAGGAGGAGACGTGAGGAGGAGACGTGAGGAGGAAACGTGAGGAGGAGGAGACGTGAGGAGGAGACAGGAGGAGGAGACATGAGGAGGAGACGTGAGGAGGAGACATGAGGAGGAGGAGACGTGAGGAGGAGGAGACGTGAGGAGGAGACATGAGGAGGAGGAGACGTGAGGAGGAGACATGAGGAGGAGGAGACATGAGGAGGAGGAGACGTGAGGAGGAGACATGAGGAGGAGGAGACATGAGGAGGAGGAGACGTGAGGAGGAGACATGAGGAGGAGGAGACATGAGGAGGAGGAGACGTGAGGAGGAGACATGAGGAGGAGGAGACATGAGGAGGAGGGGACGTGAGGAGGAGACGTGAGGACGCGACATGAGGAGGAGGAGACATGAGGAGGAGGGGACGTGAGGAGGAGACATGAGGAGGAGGAGACGTTGAATCTGAGGAGCTTGTTCAGGTCTTAGGGACCAGAGGGAGTTTTATTTAAACTGTTTCCTCCTAATAAAGTCAATAAAAAGTCACTGGAACCACATCAGTCCGGTTACTACTGTTAGCATCAGTGCCGTTAGCATTAGCACTGTTAGCATCAGCACGGTTAGCATCAGCACTGTTAGCATCAGCACCATTAGCATCAGCACTGTTAGCATCAGCACAGTTAGCATTAGCACTGTTAGCATCATGGTAGCCAGTATGAAGACCTACTCACGATGAACCAGTTTTATCCTCAGAGTTTCTATTTAAACCTCAAACTTCCTCCAGTGTCTTAGAACTGAAGAAGCTCCTGAGATGAAACGTCTTCTCTGGACTCTACAAGTCTGAACAAGATCTAAACCAGGACCTGGAGGACCTGCCCCCCCAAGGAGAAGGTTTCTGACCTGGATGAAGACGTCGCTCTGGCAGAGGGACGAGGACCCGTTGCAGAACTCTGGGAGGTCACACTCATCGGTGCTGGAGCGACACACGGTCCCGCCGGGTAGAAACTGAACAAACGACAACAAACACGTCCAGTCACGTGACCTCAAACCCTCCCACGTCCAGTCACGTGACCTGAAACCCTCCCACGTCCAGTCACATGACCTCAAACCCTCCCACGTCCAGTCACATGACCTCAAACCCTCCCACGTCCAGTCACATGACCTGAAACCCACCCACGTCCAGTCACGTGACCTGCTGGCGTTTACCTGACACCTGTAGCAACACTCTCCAAACGCACACTGAGCTCCAGGCTTCAGCTTACAGGTCTGGAACTCACAGCACGGATCCTCCTCACACTCCTGGACACACAAACACACAAACACACACATCACAACCTGTGTGAGGACCTGAGGAACAACCTGGACCAGATTACATGAGCCCTGGTCTCACTGGACTAGTTTTACCCGGGTCCTGGTCCTCGGATCTACATGTTACCCCCTGTTAGACCAGATCCACCAGAGTCTCAGGTCTCCTCAGAACCAGGTCCAGATTTACTCCAGGATCCTTCTCTAGATCAGTGAAACCACGGATCAAGATACGTTCTAGTGGAACCAACGTCCTCCACCTCTCAGTGTTCTGGAGGGACCTGGTTCTACAACGATCAGATCCTGGAGTCTGGATACGACCAGATAAACATTATTATTAAAATATTATCTGAAGAGTTTAGACAAAGACTTTGATTTTGCTTAAATAACCAGGTCACTGTGCGTCTGTCTGAGGCTGTGAACTGGTCCAGATGTTCTGCAGCTCTGAACATCTTCTTCTTCTGTTCCCCTTCGTCCTAAACTTGGTTTATAAACCAGGAGCTGTGCGTTATTAAAGAGGAGAAATGGTTAATGTTCATTAGCTCCTTATTAAAGCTGCAGACATGGAGCAGGTCCTGTTTACGTCCCACAGGGCATCATGGGAGCTGCAGCTAAACTAAACCAAACTAAGCTTTGAAGGTTATAAATTAAATCCAGAGACCTTCTGTGATCCACAGTCACACTCCTCGCCCATGTCCACCAGTCTGTTTCCACAGTAGGGGGCGCTGTAGGCCTCGTCGGGCCGGGGCACATTCAGGAGACACGTCCCCCCCGTCGACAACATCATCTTCTCAAAGTCGTCAGCGCTGCAGCTGCTGAAGTTTCTGGATCCTCTGCAGAGACAAGACACCACCCGGCCACTTTATTAGGTACAACAGGCCCATGTGTTCCTAATGTTTTGGCCCTTTCCCAGGCTCAGAGCAGAAGACCTTTTAATCCTGTGTTTGTGTCGGAAGCATCAGAACAAACATGTAGAGCGAACAGACAGAACACTTATGTGTAAAGGTGGAGGTAAAGGTGGAGGTAAAGGTGGAGGTAAAGGAGGTAAAGGTGGAGGTAAAGGAGGTAAAGGTGGAGGTAAAGGTGGAGGTAAAGGTGGAGGTAAAGGAGGTAAATGTGGAGGTAGATGGTAAAGGTGGAGGTAAAGGAGGTAAAGGTGGAGGTCAGGGAGGCGGAGGTAAAGGAGGTAAAGGAGGTAAAGGTGGAGGTAGGGTGGAGGTAAATGGTAAAGGTGGAGGTAGATGGTAAAGGTGGAGGTGAGGGAGGTAAAGGAGGTAAATGGTAAAGGTGAGTAGATGAAGTGGAGTGAGAATAAATGGGATAAAGGTGAGGTAGATGGTTAAAGGTAAGGAGGAATGTAAGGTGAGGTGAGGTAAAGGAGGTAGATGTAAAGTGAGTGAGGAGCGAGTAAGTGGTAAAGGTGGGTATGGTAAAGTGAGTGTAAAGGTGGAGGTAAAGGAGGTAAAGGTGGAGGTAAAGGTGGAGGTAAGGTGGAGGTAAATGGTAAATGGTAAAGGTGGAGGTAGATGGTAAAGGTGGAGGTAAAGGTGGAGGTAAAGGAGGTAAAGGTGGAGGTAAAGGTGGAGGTAAAGGAGGTAAAGGAGGTAAAGGTGGAGGTAAATGTGGAGGTAGATGGTAAAGGTGGAGGTAAAGTGAGATGGTGAGTAAAGGTGGAGGTAGATGGAGTAAAGGTGGAGGTAGGGAGGTAAAGAGGTAAAGGTGAGGAAGGTAAATGGTAAAGAGGTGAGGAGGCGAGGAAAGTGGAGGTAAAGGTGAGTAAGGTAAAGGTGGAGGTAAATGGTAAAGGTGGAGGTAAAGGTGGAGGTAGGGTGGAGGTAGATGGTAAAGGTGGAGGTAAAGGTGGAGGTAGGGTGGAGGTAGATGGTAAAGGTGGAGGTAGGGTGGAGGTAAAGGAGGTAAAGGTGGAGGTAAATGGTAAAGGTAAAGGTGGAGGTGAGGGAGGCGGAGGTAAAGGTGGAGGTAAAGGTGGAGGTAGATGGTAAAGGTGGAGGTAGATGGTAAAGGTGGAGGTGAGGGAGGTAAAGGAGGTAAATGGTAAAGGTGGAGGTAGGGTGGAGGTAAATGGTAAAGGTAAAGGTGGAGGTAGATGGTAAAGGTGGAGGTAAAGGTGGAGGTAGGGTGGAGGTAGATGGTAAAGGTGGAGGTGAGGGAGGTAAAGGTGGAGGTAGGGTGGAGGTGAGGGAGGCGGAGGCCCCTACGTGGCTCCAGAGTGCATGATGCAGGCGGAGGTGGGGCAGGAGCAGCCCCGGCCGTCGTCGTGGTTCATGCCGAGGTTGTGACCGAGCTCGTGAGCGACGATGGAGGCGAACGATGCCACGTTGTTGTTGGTGAACTGACACACAAACAGAGGGAGAAGCTTGAAATTACCAGTGTCACTGAACGCAGCGCTGCTTCACCTCGTTAACACAGGCGATAAAATTATCTGGAGACAGTTAAAGCTTCATGGTGTCGTCACAAAAACATTCAGCCCCTTTAAGACTAAAAATACTTTATGGGAAATCATTTAGGTTTTGAGTTTTTCATAATGAAATATTTCGTATCATCAGACTCGTGTTTAAAGGGTTAAAATCCTGAAATCTATTGAAATGTTGGCAGATATGAACGAGTTTAACGAGAATAAAAAGAGAAAGAGTCCAGAGAGGACGTTTAATTAATCTACACTAACAAACGTGATGGAACTAGTTTCTGAGGAGGATGGAGACTAAAAAGCAGCAGGTTGTTACCAAAATGCAGTCCTCCTCATGACTCCTGAGCAAACGTGGAATCGAAGGCCATCCCTCTGAGACCGAAGTCTCTCTGGAGACAAGCCACCCTTCATCATCATCATATCACTTCATTCACCTTCGACCTCACATCACACCATCACATCACCTTCATCATCATCATCATCATTATCATCCATCACATCATCATCATCATCTCTCAGTCATGTTTACTAACAGATCACTGTGCTGAGCATGTTTACCTTACATCACCTGTGCATACTCAGTTTACTAACCAGATCAGCTGCGAGTCATCGTCTCCTTATACAATCATCATCATCATCTCCACTGGTGCAACGACTCACAACTTCTCCACATCTCCTCTGTAGCTTGATCAGTTCTGCTCTGACCCAATCTCACCGACCAAACCACCCTATACTGACTTATTCTACAAACACAATAACACACAACATTATATCTCAACACCACTGCATACAGCACTCTGTCCCTTCACCAATACAGACTCGTCCCATATCATCACCTTAATCACACATCATCATCATCCATCATCATCCTTCCATCACCATTCATCATCACCTCCATCCATCCATCATCCATCCATCCTCACTCACATCATCCATCATCCATCATCATTCACATCATCCATCCATCACCTTCACATCCATCATCCATCATCCATCCATCATCCACTCATCATCATCATCCATCATCATCATCATCCATCCTCATCCACCATCCATCATCCATCCATCATCCATCCATCCCATCCACCATTCCATCCATCCCATCCATCCATCCATCTCATCATCACCTATCCATCATCATCATATCCATCCTTCACCATCATCATCCATCCATCATCCATCATCCATCATCCATCCATCCATCCATCACCTTCATCCATCATCCACCATCATCCATCATCATCATCCATCATCATCCATCATCATCCATCATCCATCATCATCATCCATCATCCATCCATCCATCCATCATCATCTACATCATCACCATCCATCATCCATCCCATTCATCTATCCATCATCATCCATCATCCATCATCATCATCATCACCATCCATCACTTCACCATCATCATCATCATCATCCTCATCACCTCATCATCATCACCATCATATCACCTCATCACCTTCATCCACCTCATCCTCATCATCCATCACCATCATCATCATCACCACTTCAAACTACAGCATGAGGTCACATCTACACAATAATCCATCATCATACCAATCACATCATGTCATCATGCAAGCATATATAGCACCACACTTTTATTCATCAGGCAGTTCTCAGGGACCAGTTCTTCAGGGTCAAGTTATTCAGTCAGTCTATCACATCCTATCAAGTGGTACCTACACTTCGATGATTGCCATGACATCCTTCTCATCACTGCCGTCTCATTCTTATTCATGTATTACATGAGGAAACAAACAGTAAGTTAAGTACCGTTAGCCACTTACTACTTATGCTCACTTATCTACAAACAACTCGATGTCCTTTCACACTCATCTTCTCAATCACATACAGACCAGGAACAGCTCCACGTATGATCTTGAGGACGTCCCTCACTCACTGGAACAGAGGCAACTTCAATAACTAGACTCATCTACATACACAATCTATCCTAGATCAACCTTCAAGACCAATCAACTCATATATCTCATCACCCTCATCTCGTCACTTCAGCTCAATCTGCACTCGGTCATCGATGATGCGCGACGTTTGTTGTCGTTGTCGATATACCCACAGCGTCCAGCAACCTACCACTGTGATGTCACATCACTGAGCGTACACCATCGCTTCATCATCACCTCATCACCTCATCAGCTCATCAATCTCTCACATTCACCATCATCATCATCATCACCATCACCATCATCATCACCTTCATCAACTTCATCATCATCATCATCATCACCATCATCATCATCATCACCATCATCTTCATCATCACCTTCATCAACTTCATCATCATCATCATCATCACCATCATCATCATCATCATCACCTTCATCACCTTCATCATCATCACCTTCATCACCTTCATCATCACCTTCATCAACTTCATCATCATCATCATCATCACCATCATCATCATCATCACCATCATCTTCATCATCACCTTCATCAACTTCATCATCATCATCATCATCACCATCATCATCATCATCATCACCTTCATCACCTTCATCATCATCACCTTCATCACCTTCATCATCACCTTCATCAACTTCATCATCATCATCATCATCATCATCACCATCACCTTCATCATCACCTTCATCAACTTCATCATCATCATCACCATCAGCTGTGATGAGTCATGTTTACTAACAGGATCAGCTGTGATGAGTCATGTTTACTAACAGGATCAGCTGGGCGGAGTCATGTTTACTAACAGGATCAGCTGGGCGGAGTCATGCCGTCTCCGTTGTACCAGATTCTTCTCTCTCCACTGGGTGAAGCGACTCAGAACTTCTCCAGCTGCTCCGTCTGTGTTGATCAGGTTCTGCTGAGCCCAGATCTCCAGACCGACCAGAACCACCCTGATGTTGAGCTGTATGTAGATCTGAAAACACAATAAACACAAATTTATCTGCAACGACCATCTTGATGACAGCCACGTCTGTCCCTTCACAATAAGAGCTCGGTCCCATATCATCTAATACTAATCACATCATCCATCATCCATCCATCCATCATCCATCATCCATCATCCATCATCCATCCATCATCCATCCATCCATCCATCCATCATCCATCCATCCATCCATCATCCATCCATCCATCATCCATCCATCATCCATTCATCCATCCATCATCCATCCATCATCCATCCATCATCCATCATCCATCCATCCATCCATCATCCATCCATCATCCATCCATCCATCCATCCATCATCCATCCATCATCCATCCATCCATCCATCATCCATCCATCATCCATCCATCCATCCATCCATCATCCATCCATCCATCCTCAATCATCCATCATCCATCCATCCATCCATCCATCCATCCATCCATCCATCCATCATCCATCCATCCATCCTCAATCATCCATCATCCATCATCCATTAAACATTCAACCAGTATGAGACGACGTAGCATCAGGACTGAGACCTGCTTCTAAACCAGAGACCAGTTCATAAACAGAGATGATCAACCAATCAGGACATCATGTGTCAATGGATTCAGTCAGGGGTCAGGGTTTTCAGGGGTCAGGGTTTTCAGGGGTCAGGTCTTCAGGGGTCAGGTCTACAGGGGTCAGGGTTTTCAGGGGTCAGGTCTTCAGGGGTCAGGTCTACAGGGGTCAGGTCTACAGGGGTCAGGTTTTCAGGGGTCAGGTCTACAGGATCCTATCAGAGGTGGGTACCTACACTGTCGATGAAGTTGGCCAGATGGACCATCTCTTCTCTCACTGCCGTCTCATTCTTGTTCATGTAGTTGAACTGAAGAAACAAACAGGAAGTGTGAGAGGACGCTGGTTAGCCTAGCTTAGTTTAGCTTAGCTTAGCTTAGCTTAGCTTAGAAACAACTCGAGGGTCTCACCCGGTCGTTGTCGACGACCAGGAACAGCTCCACGTAGTGAGTCTTATGGAGGACGGCCCTCCTCACCTGGAACAGAGGCAACTGTCAGATGAGACTAGACCAGATCTACAAACACCAGATCTATCTAGATCAGATCTACAGAGACCAGATCTAGATAGTGTAGATCTATCACCCTGCTGTGTGGTCGGTGCTGGATCTGCTCTGGGTCATCGTGAGCGTGCTGAGTGTTGTTGTTGTTGTTGTCGTGGTAACCGTGCGGCGTCCCGCAACCACGAGGCTGTGATGTCACATCCTGGAGGCGGTACACCAGGTGCTGGTCGGGGGCGGAGCTCAACGGCTCGATGCCGTAGCTGCCGTCAGAGAGATGTATCACTCCTCTGGAAAAACAGGGACAGAACGAATCCAAAGGATCAGCCACAGGTTTTCAGTCAGAGTGAGACCTCCTGTTAACCGCTGTTACTGTGTGTTACTGTGTGTTACTGTGTGTTACTATGTGTAACTACACAATGCTGTGTATTCGTTTGTATATTAGTGTGTGTGTGTGTGTGTGTGTATTAGTGTGTCTGTTTATTAGTGTGTGTGTGTGTGTGTGTGTATTAGTGTGTCTGTTTATTAGTGTGTGTGTATCGTTGTGTGTATTGTTGTGTGTGTGTGTATTAGTGTGTCTGTTATTAGTGTGTGTGTATCGTTGTGTGTGTTACCTGAGTCCGTTGCAGACGCTCATAGCGACGCTGGATCCCTCGGCGCCCTGAACGTAGCCCTGATAGTGACAGTGGTTCTGCACACAGAGAACAGCTGTGAGCCACCAGCAGGAGGCGCTGCCACTAAATACATAAAACATCTGCCTCTTCTCCAGTTACACAAATAAATAAAGCCATCCTCATCTCTGAGGCCAGGCCTCGTGGTGAAGACCAGGGGAAATATCACAGAGGGAACTCCCAGCATGCATCACTGTCTTGTTTCAATAAAGCTTCAGACCTGAACTTTATATTATTAACCAATAAATAACCAGAGGATGTCGAGGGATGTCCTGCTTCCTCTCTGTAGCTCATTAATAAAAACTCTCCTTTTTACAATGTGTGAAACAGCGCCTCCTCTACAGAGTGGTGGAGTACGGTATTACACACTAGCTGTGTTTCTATTCCCCTAGAAATACACAAACCCTCAATATCTCAGGAAAAACTTGCAATGAAACGCCTACATATCTAAAAACCTCTCAAACATCCGAAGCTAAAACATTTCTACTGTCATGAGGTTGTATCGAAACAAAAGTTTATCTCAAAGGTGCAATGGAAACACTTTTTTGTTCCTCAAAGTTCCTCCAAACACCTTCAACTGGAAATAAAGACAAAGACTTTGTCCAAATGTCAGAAATATCACAGAAACACAGCTGGTGACCAAGAAGAATGATGAACCAATCAGGCGGCTGCTTTCATGACTCTGCTCACCTGTGATTGGCCAGGACTGTGTCAAAGGAAGCCACACCCACCATGTTCCCTCAGCCAATCAAAACATAGTATCATAGTCATCATCCAGCGACTGGATGAAATAACTCAGATTAGAACGTTTGTGACATTTCGTCATGTTGTGAAATGATCGAAAGCAGCGATGGAGGATTTAGTAAAAAACTACGTCTGCAGCAACAACTTCAGACCAAATGTGACGACGTCTGAACTAGAACTTGGTCCAGAGGAAGAAAGGTTTCACATTTTAACACCGTTAATAACATGTGGAACTCTTCCACAGGACGACAGCAGAGACGGAGCCAATAGAAGAGGTGGATGTGGTCACATGACGTGAGTTACCTGAACAGGTGGCCTGGATGTGAGCAGGGAGCCGCTCTGACTGTAGGAGAACACGGTGAAGTCTGGAGGGAGCAGGAACCTGGAGAGGAGGCAGCAACGAGACAGTGAGACCAGAACCACATCACTACACCCCGACCCTGGGTCAGGCTTTTATTCTGAAGGATTAAAACGCTAAAATACGCATCAACTGGTTCATTTCCAATAATGGATTCAGACATTTTATGTAGTTAATATAATGTTGATGAATTTCTTGAGTAGTTTCATTTCAGTTCGTTATTTGACGGAACAGAAACAGGATGTGACGTAATGGAGACCACCAGTTGCCATGCCGACCTGTAAAGAGGTCTGTGACAGGTACAAAGGCTATTTTTTTTATAGTCGGGAGGCGGGGCATCGTGAGCCTGGGGAACATGTGGGCGGGGCATCGTGAGCCTGGGGAACATGTGGGCGGGGCATCGTGAGCCTGGGGAACATGTGGGCGGGGCATCAAGAGTCTGGGGAACATGTGGGCGGGGCATCAAGAGTCTGGGGAACATGTGGGCGGGGCATCGTGAGTCTGGGGAACATGTGGGCGGGGCATCGAGAGTCTGGGGAACATGTGGGCGGGGCATCGGGAGTCTGGGGAACATGTGGGCGGGGCACACTTGTGGAGAATCTTCAAAGATTCCTCAGACTCTCTGATTCAGGGATAAATCATTTAATAAATCATTTAATAAATCATTCAATAAATAATTTAATAAAACATTTAATAAATAATTTATTCAGGTCCGTGATGCGATCGAAGCCTCGTGTCCAGGTCTTATTGACCAGAACCATCATTGGCTGAAGTTCTGGTTCAGTCTCAAGGTTCCAGATTGTGTTTATCTTTGTGTTACTGAATCGTTGTGACGTCTGTTCCTCTGTTATCAGCTGTTCTGCAGAGACGTGGAGACTTTAATCATCAGTGTGAGACCAGGACTTACTCGTTTCTCTCCAGATGGACGACGTGATCGTTTCCACTCACGCTGATGATGTAAGAGACCTGCAGACACAAAGAGGGTCCGATAAGAACCACGAGACCACGGAGCCCCAAGAAGACCCCACAAACCAGGACACCAAGGCTACACGCTACATGCTACATGCTACAAATCAATGCTACGCTAACAGCCACCAAGGCTACACGCTACAAATCAATGCTACGCTAACAGCCACCAAGGCTACACGCTACAAATCAATGCTAAGCTAACAGCCACCAAGGCTACACGCTACAAATCAATGCTACGCTAACAGCCACCAAGGCTACACGCTACAAATCAATGCTACGCTAACAGCCACCAAGGCTACACGCTACATGCTACAAATCAATGCTACGCTAACAGCCACCAAGGCTACACGCTACATATCAATGCTACGCTAACAGCCACCAAGGCTACATGCTACAAATCAATGCTACGCTAACAGCCACCAAGGCTACACGCTACATATCAATGCTACGCTAACAGCCA
>NC_061777.1:360000-375000 GCF_022458985.1 Mugil cephalus | reverse complement strand
ACACCGTCTCCTCCTCCTCCTCCTCTTCTTCTTCTCCTCTTCCTCCCCCTCCTCCTTCTTCTTCGTGTGAAAACTCTTCCTGTAGTTTTTCCTGTACTTGTTGTCTTCCAGCCGCCTCATACTAACACGCTGCCCCCCCCTCCTCCCCCGGAGCGGGACTCATTTCTCCGGGACCTTCCTGATCTGAGCCGGATCCAAACGTCCCCCCTCGTCCCGGGACCCGGAGCGTCTGTATCCGCCGCTGGAGACACGATCTGCGGCCGGAGACGAGTCTGTCCTCCCTCCCGGTGGATCCACCGATTCCCACCCGAGTAAACTCAACCTAAACCAGACACAAGCTCCCGAGAAACAGCCGCTGCTTCCGGGACGTTTCAGAGTAAAAGGAGCAGATTCCAGAATTAGACTTATTCAGCTTCTCATGGACGTAATTTAGATTTAGCTCCGTCTCTGTTTCATATGTTGACTCTATAAGTTCCAGCTCACACTAGTTTTATTCTATTTAACTAGATTTTACTTGTGGTTCTTTCTGTGCAGGAACTCAGCTACTTTCCCTTGTGATTCATTAAATTCCATCAAAGTCTTAATCAGCCACTAAACACGAAACACGCTCACGTATTAATTAATAATTATATATATTGATACATTTAATGCTGGTATTTAATATACATTTCATTTCTATATCATATGTAACAGCACAAATTGTCTCAAGACATTTTACAGGATCCGTTCTGAAACATCCAGAGCAGCGTGAAGGAAAAACTCCTTTTACCACGAAGAAACCAGAACCAGAACCAGAACATGGACCAGCTCCTGTGGAGGGACCGGGATACAGAAAAGAAATGAACCTGAGAAAAGGATAACATGGATTTAACATTTTTAAATTCAGGAAAACGTTTCCTATCGGTCTCTGTTAAAATGACTTAGAGCTTTTTTCTTATTTTTATTGTTTATTTGAGTCGTTTAATGGTCGAAGTTAAATAAAAGACTTTATGGAGGTTTTGCTTTAGACTGAGTATAAAAATGATCCTTTAAATATCAATATTAGATTATTCAATTTCATTTTATTTTGAAGGCCCACAAGCCAGACGTCAACTTCCGTTCACGTGACACATCTAATCGCGAAAGTAGGGACTTCAACAACTCATGACTGCGCATGCGCCCTTTCTGGTGTAGCGCCCCTCTCCGACCTTCACCGGAAGTCATGGGACATCCTGGTCAGGGCGCGTAATGATGCGCAGCTCAGCCAACACTGAAGACACGCCCCACGTAAAGACCGTGAGGCGTTCACGTGTCACCTGTAAACTGGGACATTTAGCTGACAGCGTTCAAAACAAGTTAGTTTTAAATTTAACTTGACTAAAACTGAACCAATTCACCATTTTTAGCTTTTAAATAACAAGAATCATATGATTTGTTTTATTATATTAAACTCGTATATTGGTATTTTACTTTTATGAGACTAATTACATGTTTAGAGAAGCTGATTCTGATTCATGTTTTGCTGTTATTCTGCTGTTATTGAAATGAATAAACAGACTAAGTTTAGGTTTGAATTAAATGTCCTACATGAATGAAACATTAGCAGCAGATTAGTTTGTTTTCTTCTTTTTTTTTAAATGCTCATGTAAACTTTCTCATATGATCGTAAACTTGAACAACCCTTAAATGGTAATTTTGCCAAATACAAATGTTCCATTTAAACATTTACTGAAAGAAACTGAAAGAAAATGTCCAATGAATGAGTGAATGAGTGAATGAGTGAATCCGTCAGGACTCATGGAAACTCAGAGGATGCAGAGAAGAAGTTATTTTACTAGAAAACTGAACTTGAACATTTACAAATGAGAAACAAACTGTATTTTTTTGTTGTATCAACAGAATAGAAAAGATAATCAGTCATTTCATTACACATCTCTCTGTTCATTCTCACAAACACACAACCACCAACAGGAACGTTACAGAAAAAAAAGAAAAGAAAGAGATTTCTACTAAAATATTTTGTGCAAACATCAGTTTCTCTGGAAAGTCACTCATGTACATTTGAGTCAGAAACCAAAGGTTTTAACTGTGACGTGAAAGAAGGAGCATTGATGAGTTCTCAGCAGCTGTTGGATTCATTTTCTCAAAGAGACTCATCAGTTCATTAGAATTATGACTAAAATAAACAAGCTGAACGCTGCAGTTGCAGTACAGGAATCAGAGGATATTTAAGTTTCAGACGGACGGATAAAATGAAGACCGAGCTCTGGCTGCTATTTTTGTCCAATTATGTGCAAATCTGATATATTTTACTGTAAATAGTAAACACATGTACGTGTTAGCATTGATGTAGCCACAGAGAGCTGCTAGCATGACTCCAGTCCAGCCTGTTGGACCCTGATCGCCCGGTACTGATCAGCTGGTGTTCGTTTGTGCTAGAAACGGTTTTAGCTTCAGGATTGTTGCGCTGAGCTCCTCTGACTCAGCTCTCGGTACAGTTGGATGGTTTTGAGCTGAATTTCAGGGTCTCCAGATTTGATGTCGAGGGCTCTCACAAAGAAGTCCAGGGCGTCCACCAGGTTTCCAGCGCTGTAGCACTCCCTGCCCCTCCCGATCAGGGAGTCGTAGGTCTGGTCCAGGTCTTTGGTCCCATTCACCACCGTGCACTGATCCATTCTCTCGGTGGAACTGAGCTCAGGATCGCTCGTCGATTCATCCAGGTTGAAGCTCATCTTCTCTCCCGAGTCTTTATATTCTTCCTCTTCCATTGCCTCCTCTTCTTCAGTTTCCTCCTCCTCTTCTTCTTCTACTTCCTCCTCCCCCTCTGTGTTTACTGTCTCCCCCAACTCTAGAGATTCATCCTGACCTGAACCAATAACCTCCTCTTCCACTTCCTCCTCCTCCTCCTCGGCCTCTTCCTTTTCCACTTCCTTGGCCTCGGACACATCATAATCATCATCGCTTTCTTCCTCCCCCGACATGAGGCTGTGGTTGTTCATGTCTTCGATGATGGACTGGAGGAGGGACCTCCGCGATGCCACAGAGGAGTTTAATCCAACGCTCTTCCTCGACCGAAGGGGGGTGGATCCGGAAGGTGCAGATTTGGGCGTGGAGGCTCCGAGGACCTGGAAGGAGTTTTCAAGTTGACTCTTCATCAGCGGCTCCTCGTCATCATCCTCTTCTTCGTCGCTGTCATAAATCACCGCTGCTCGTTTCTTTTTAGTCACCACGAAGGAGTCGTCCACGGACTTGTCCATGTCAGAGTCGTGGCCGTTCACGATGTCGTCGCTTCGCCTGGACGCTTCTTTCTGTTGATTCTCACAAAGAGATTTATTGATGTCAAAGCTTCGCTCCATCTGGAGCCGAGACAGAAGCCTCTGCTCCGCGGCTTCCATCTGGTCATCATCCAGAATGTCACCATCTGAGAGGAGTTCGCTGTCCTCCAGCAGTAAGTTGAAGTTGCCGTTGTAGGACTCTAACCCAGAGCCGGCTCTCAGCGATGCGTCGGCTTTGAAGCTGGAGTTGGACGCCTGCGGCACAGAGTGTCTTTTGTTCTGAAGTGGAGTGACACCAGACGGACCGACCTCCATCTGGAAGGGGTCCTGTTCTGAGCGTGAAGCTTCATTTAGCTTTTGTTCGTCGTCTGCAGTAACGAACAACGAGCTGCTGTCGCCCACTGAAGTGTCCACAACCTCAGACTTGTCTATGACTTCGTCAACAGAGGTATTTACCACATCACCCGAACCGGCATCAACAGACTCCTCCATCACCTCCTGGTTAGAGGTGGCCTCCTGGTAACTCCTCTCCCCTTTGATTGGCCAGAGATTTGGTGAGTTCAGGTTCTGATTAACTTCGTTAGGTTCCTCTTCGGTTACACTCTCATCTACAACCTCAGACTTGTCCATGATTGTTTCAACAGAGGTATTTACCACATCACCCGAACCGGCATCAACAGACTCCTCCATCACCTCCTGGTTAGAGGTGGCTTCCTGGTAACTCCTCTCCCCTTTGATTGGCCAGAGATTTGGTGAGTTCAGGTTCTGATTAACTTCGTTAGGTTCCTCTTCGGTTACACCCTCATCTACAACCTCAGACTTGTCCATGATTGTTTCAACAGAGGTATTTACCACATCACCCGAACCGGCATCAACAGACTCCTCCATCACCTCCTGGTTAGAGGTGGCTTCCTGGTAACTCCTCTCCCCTTTGATTGGCCAGAGATTTGGTGAGTTCAGGTTTCGGTCAACTTCATCAGGTTCCTCTTCATTTACACTCTCATCTACAACCTCAGACTTGTCCATGATTGTTTCAACAGAGGGATTTACCACATCCACTGAACCGGCATCAACAGACTCCTCCATCACCTCCTGGTTAGAGGTGGCCTCCTGGTAACTCCTCTCCCCTTTGATTGGCCAGAGATTTGGTGAGTTCAGGTTCTGATTAACTTCGTTGGGTTCCTCTTCGGTTACACCCTCATCTGCAGCCTCAGACTTGTCCATGACTTTTTCAAAAGAGGCATCGACCACATCACCCAAACCACCATCAACAGAATCTGACAGAACCAAAGCCTCCTCCATCGTCTTCTGAGGAGAAGTGGTTTCCAGGTAACTCCTCTCCCGTTTGACTGGCCGGGTGTTTGGTGAGTTTAGGGTCTGATTAACTTGGTCATGTTCCTCTTCGGTTCCATTCTCATCTGTAGTCAGATCAATAACTTGTTTACTCAGATTCTGTGGACTGTTCTCTTTTTCGGAACCTGACTGGTCCAAATCCAAAACAATTGGTGAATCATTTGAGTCATGCTGTGGAAGTGAAGGACTCGATTTTGGATTCCTTGGTTTGTGTTCTCTGTTGTTGTCGACTGGTTGTCTGAGCCAGGCTGGTTCTGTGCTGGATGCCATGCTCTCGGCCAACTGCATCTGCAACTCCGACTCAGCCTTCATCAGCTCCTGGGCCTTCTGGACCCGGCCTTCGATGTAGTGTTGCTCCTCTTGATTTTCAGGAGCCTCTTCATGGTTAACGTCGAGGGAGAACATGAGGTCATGGTCAGAGATCCCAAACATCTCCATGGCGTGGAGGTGGGCAATGTGCTCGTCCAGCTCGGGGTCTGTCCGTCGGTGTCTGGAGTGCAGCGCCTGAAGCTGCAGCTGAGTGGACGAGGACCGAGTGTCCTCCAGGGAAAACAGCTCCTTCAGCTCCTGCTTGCTAAAGTAACGAAATGGGTTCTTCTTGTCCCCAGTGTTCTGTCTGATGAGAGAGTCTTTGAAAACCTGGCGCCGGTAGATCTTTTCCTCCACCGTGCCGCAGGTGATCAGCCGGTAGATGACAACGTTTTCAGTCTGGCCGATGCGGTACGCTCTGTCAACGGCCTGGGCATCGGTAGCTGGGTTCCAGCTGGGGTCGTAGATGACTACTCTGTTCGCTGCCGTCAAGGTGATGCCAACTCCTCCGACCTGGGTGGTCAGGAGGAAGACGGAGTAACACTCGTCTGACTGGAACAAAGCGATTCGCCTCTCTCTTTCTGCAATCTGCGTTATTGTACCATCCATCCTCAACACCTTAAAGCCTCTGTTGCCAAGGATGTGCTCGATGATGTCCAGCACCTTCCTGTAATGAGCAAAGACGAGCGTGCGATGGCCTTCTTGTCTGAGTCGTTCAAGAAGAGCCACCAGAAAGACTAACTTCCCAGACTCTGATATCAAGGTGTCTTCAGAAACGCTAGCGATGCTGTTGGTATCAGTCTCTGTGTCTTCGCTCTCCGGACTCTCGTTTTCCTTTAAGCCTAACTTGGCAATGGCGCCAGCAGAAAGCAGCCTCGGGTGGTCGCACAGCTTTTTCAGAATGGTTAATTCAGCCAGAGGAGATCTGGTGGTCAGAAGAAGCTCCTTGATGTGGTCCAAAGAAATGAACTGTCTGTATATGTCCTCCTGAACGGCGCTCAGGTAAGTCCACACAATCAGGTCGTTCTTTCTCGTCAGCTTGGGCATGACTGCTCCAGAGCCAGTTCGAACATTTGGGTTTTGGTCGTCCCCCTTGTCTGAGTGTCCCTCCTTGAATGAATCTGTACCGTTCATTTTCTTTTTCTGCACTTCTGACTTTGTTCTGCGGAGGAAGTAGGGTTTTATTATAGCCATGAGGTTTTCGGACATTCGTGAGCCCAGAGCCTTTTCCCCTGGGGTGGCGTCCTTCTCCCTGGCCCGGGTGATGGGGTTCTCGTACTCCGTTTTGAAGGTTTTAGCTGTGCCAAGGAGCGTGCCATGACAAGCGAAGTCAAAGAGAGCCCACATTTCTCTGAGGTTGTTCTGGACCGGAGTTCCTGTGAGAAGAATCCGGTTTTTTGAGGGTACGGCCGAGGCACTTTTGGCCGTTTTGGTGGTTGAAGTTTTTATTTTATGTGCCTCATCAAGAATCATGTAGTCCCAAGTGAACTCCCTGCCCTGGTATGACGACAGCTGCTGCCAGTTGTTCATGAGCATGGTGTAGGTAGTGATAATAACCCCACCTCTTCTTTGAACCTTCTCCAAATTCCTCGTCCTCTCCCCTTTGCTGGCGCCGTGGAACTCCTTCACCCTCATGCCGGGAGTCCACTTAGCAAACTCCTTGGTCCAGTTTGTGATGAGGGAGGTCGGCATGACCAGCAGTGTGTGTTTAACCAGCTCGTTGTCATACATGCCAGAAAGGAAGGAGATCACCTGGATGGTTTTACCGAGGCCCATGTCATCTGCCAGGATCCCACCTTTACGACCGTCTCTGTACAGGCTGTACATGAAGGCCACTCCGCTTCTCTGGTAGTCGTACAGCTTATCGTGCAGCTCCTTAAAAAGCATCAAGCCGCTGTCGTTCACGTTGACAAACTCCTCATCGTCCTCGTCCTCTGAGTCGTTCTGTGAAATTAGCTCTTCAATTTTCTTTATCCGGCCTTCTAGTTTTTGACTGTGGTGAATGTTGTGCGCCCTTTTAAAGAACTCCAGAGCTTTGTGCATGTCCCCCTGTCTTGCTGCATCTTTACCGTCTTGAATGAATCTACAACAATAAAAGGATATCAGCGGGTTAGGTTATAGTCAATACTAAAACTCTGAAGCTTGATCTTTTGAACAGTAGCTGTGGGTTATAAGCATAAAAATACAAATTACACTTCTCTCAGTCCCAGGTTGACCAGTCAACCAGTTGGGACCAATCTGACCCGCTGAATTAATTTATTTATAACTTACTATTCTGTTATGTTACTGGTCCGGTCTCCTTGAAATAACACTGGGCTTTATGTGCGAACCTGAACTAAAATGAATTTAACCCCTGGTCTTTTACGAGGTATTAAGAAGGAAATCTCATTGGAAGGTGTTGAGGTGTTGACCGAAGTCAACTTCTTCAAGAAGTGTCTCTGAACTGTACAGAGGTTTACTGAAGCAACTGGGAAGAAACACAATGAATATAAAAGTGAAATGGGAGAAAGAATTTAACATAGGTTTTTGTTGTTGACACTTGGGTCAACAACAATTGTGTTGTAGACAACCACTCTCGTATATTTTGGTCATGTATGAAAATTTTGGGAAGAAGTTCTGAACAAAGGGGTAAATCTATGGATTAAATATTGCTAATGATCCCTGGTTTATATATCTAGCACTGATATCAAATGTGGTAATAGGTAAAAATGACATATACCTGTTGAAGATCATATCTCTTGTGGCTAAAAAATTCATTACAAGAACGTGGACTGAGCCACTGGCTGGACTGTGGAATAAATAACCTCCAGTGTACGAATCAAAACAGAGCTACAGGCTGTAACATGGACAAAATAGCACCTTTATACAAGAAAGTAGCGTTTCGTCCTCTGTTTGTTTTTATTGGTTGAACAATAAAGATTAAAAGATTTTTCCGTCATGTAGTTGTTTTTATAACGACTCAAACAAACGAAAGCAGCTCATCAACAAAACATTTAAAAAGATAAAGCTTCATCTCTATGCTAATAAAAGCAGGTCAGGATTCACAGACTGAGGTAAAGTGACTGTGAAGTAAACACCTTTTTCTACCTTTCCAGAAAAGACCAGAGACCATAGATCATGAATGTATATGAAACTGAACTGATCTACTCTCGATAGGAGTGAGTGATGGAGAGTTAGCATCATTAGCTGTATTTCCTATTCAAAGAGAAGAAGAGCTAGCTCCACCCATGACCCCACCTTCACTAAAGCCCCCGTTCAGGCTGATGAAAAATACGATGCTGTTACCACGAGGGATCAGTTCATGAGCAGTTATTTATTTTAGCTCATGAATCAAAACTTCTTCTATTTTAATGGAGGTTGACTAACACAAAAGCTACTAATACTGTGTGTTCTGAGTGTTAGTCAGTGACTAGTGTAACGTGGGTGTTAGTAGGACATCATCTAAACACAACCCATGGAGTCACTCAGGTCAAAGGCTGCAACCAAACAACAGCAAACACTGACGCTGCAACACTTAAAAGAAGAGAAATGTTTCCTGGAGACTCATCTTTCAGACGGTTAGAGTTTGTTTACCTCCAGGAACAATCTCCACAATAAGAAAATATCTTATGATAAATATGAAAAACACAGGTTGATGACAGTCGACTCAAAGAACTCAACGTCCTCGTGGACGTAGCATCTGAAGCTAAACGAGGCTCCTCATCAATAAGATGAACTGGTTCAGAGACCAGGAAGACGCGTCCTCTGGTAGATTAGAGACCAGACGTCCCTGATTTTTGGGGGACAGTCCCCATTTTGAACGACCTGTCCCCGAAAATGACGAAAAAAAACATGCTGCTTGCAGACTACGAGTATTACGGTCGCTGGTGAATATGAATATATGAATAATAAATACATATGAATAAATATGAATCTTTTTGTATTTTAATTAATGCACTTTGTTCATTCAACTTTGCTGCTGCTGTTCTTATGTATTATTGTATTTTTATTATGCAGGGTTTCTTATATTTATGTTGTATTTCCTGTTTTTGCACTGCTTTTAATCTAAAACAAGACTTTGTTTCTCTTGTACATTGTAGCAGAAATAACAAATAAAAAAACTTTGATCTACAGCTGAAAATGTCCCTGGATTTCAGTTCATTCAGTCAGTGAGAAGCGAAGCCAGAGACGGAGACAGAACCGAAGGATTCTACTTTACCTGGATGAAGACATGGAGACGTTTTCAAATTTCAGACTATTTGATTAGTCACTACAACGTAAAACAAACTTAAACTCAGAGTCATCTCAGAAACATGGATTAGAACTAGATTTTTTTATATAATGATTTTTATCATTATCACCAAAATGGTGAAATGTATCAGGATCATTTTTAGTCCGTGTCGTCCTCTAGTGTTGGATGATCACCTGCTGGTCAACATGAGTTACTGCAGGACCGGACACCAGCTTCATTTATTAGTTCTCGTCTCTTGTGTTTATAACTCAGAAGAGGAAAACTTCATCTTCAATGTTCTTCAGCTTGAGTTAAAGGAGGCACATTCTCCACTTTCTAATATTTACAGACATGAGATTTGATTATCATAGAAAACCCTGGGACTGAACTAAAATGGATATAACTTATAAACAGCCAGTGATCAGCTGATCAAACACCTGGATCAGAAATAAAGACAGAACCTAGAGAGATATTGTAACATATTGATTATTTATTCATGTATTTGTAAAATGTCCTCCAGGTGTGTATCATGTGTACTTGTGTATTTCTACCTGTGGTATGTTTCCATCTTGTCGTCCATGGACAAAGACCTGTGAGGACAGAGTCACAGAGTCAGAACCACCAAATTACATCCGTCAACAACATTTAACATTTAATCATCTTCTTTTTCTTCTTCTTTTTCGGTCTCTAACGTCAGGAAACCAGGGACCATGTGGTCCTGGTTCTGGTCCAGTGGTAGGTAGAGATCCATCAGAGGCAGCAGCTGGTACATTATTCTACTGACCACATGGTGGCGCTGCTGCTTATTTACAAACAGACTGAGACCAGGTGAGTCCAGAAACATGTTGGGAGTCTGACCTGATTGTACAGGTACAAACATGGATGTTCAGTCGTGGCGTTAAAGCGTCTCCAGACGTCGAGTAGTTTTAGTTTCATTCTTCTCTAAACCAACGTTCTCGAGGTTATTTTAGTTTTTCATTCATCCAGTGACGTGGTCTCAAACATCTGGTCACTAATTATTTCTTAGCTGATTCTCTGCCCTGACATCAGTTACTTTAAAGACCAAACTCACATCAGAACTGAACCTTAAACGTGTTCAGAAGCTGTGACGTCACAGGGACGTAAATAATAACTAAGGCTCCAGAAACTGTTTAATGTCAACTTGAAATATGTTTCGCTGGTGTTTCCTCGGTTCCTTTGACCTTTGACAGTGACAGAAATGTCCTCACATTCTCCACTGAGAGAAATAAACCCATGAACGCCACAGTAAAAGGACACACGTGATGAGCTCCGGGTTTAAACCAACAGTGTTTTTGCTTTTATGTGAATTTATATTTAAATATTTAAATCACAACCAGAACTACAGCCGATGTCAGTGTGATGGAGAAAGTTCAATTTAAACTAAAACTAAAGTCTGGTTTTAATGTGACGGTTCTTTTCCAGCGCTGGGAAATTAAATTAAAAGATGTGAGATGAAACTTAAACACGTAGATAGAAGCTTCATTAATAAAAAATGCCGTTAGCATTAGCTCAGCTCAGTAATGTTAACCAGGGCGGTTAGCATGTTAGCCTTCGTTAGCTTTACTCACTTCTCCAGCTTCTCGCTCATCTTGGAAACTTCGCCGTTCAGATGAGAAACGTCCATGATGGAAGTTAAATGGGAGAAAACAAGAAGAAACACACGTTCTTCTTCCCTAAATGTCCCAAACTCTCTTTCTGTTATTGTGTTTAAAACGGAAGCGCTTCCCCCGCCAATTCATTCCAGCCAATCACAGAGGACGCACTGCGTGACGGAAGCACGTCCCTCTTCGCTGATTGGCTGCGCTCAGACCAGACACACATCGCCCCCTGGTGTGTGGAAGAGACTTTACATCAGTTACAGAGAAAGAAAAATGAAACTTAATGTATTTGTCTTTATTTTTAATTGATTGATTGATTGTAGACTTATTTATATTTTCATAATTAACATTTTATTCATGTTTTACTCGTAGTGTTGATTTATCTATTTCCCTGGTGGATCATTAAAGTCTATTTCATGTCTCCTCAGTGATTATCTGTTATTTCCTTTATTGTAGATGATGTTCTAGCTCCAGTTTATAGACAAACATTTACTCCATCTGTAGAATGTGTTCATAATATTCATAATAGCTCAGTCAGCTACATATTGTTGGGTGTGTCGGCATTTCGGTAATTTTCCAAACCTTCCTCGACTCATTTGGACCTGAAGACTTGGACTAAACCCAACCAGTGCAGACGTCTCAGTTTCACTTTAGTTTTTAGTTTTTTTCTGTTCAGCAGAGGAACTGAGTCACAGGCTCCGTCGCTCTGATTCTGAAATATGCTCCATGCACAACACATGTTAAGACTCAGTGGACAGACCTTTACTCTGCTCTGACATGTTCCTCCTCTCCACCCGCTGCCTCCAGGCAAATAACCCTTATTGTTTAATACTAACCCCTTTAACATTACACATTTCTCATAAATATGCACACAACTAGAAGAACACACAGAAACACAGAATAATTGAAGTGGACGCTTAAATACACATGTCAGCATGAACAGTGAGAGTCAGATCTATATGTGAGTTAGTGTTGGCACAGTATAAGATAAATATATTGTTTTTAATATTTATATAGTTTGAGCTGAAGATGAGAGGATATAAACGTGTCTGTGAGCTCAAGACGAGTTCAGTAAAAACCACATCGTGCAGGAAAACAGCTGTAAGTTTCTCCTGGACTCTACGATGAATCCTGAGTTCACACAGTCATGTGAAACCTTTCCCACGTTGTTCAGCGGCAGGTTTCCCCTGAAGGCTTCAGACGTGGGGGTGTGGTTTATATTATGTCACTTCCTGTTTGTGCACCGTGTGGTGTTCAAGAGTCCAGATTCTTCACTGTTCAGTAGCCTGATGTTTGTGGTTAAATCTGTCTGTGTATTCAGTCTGTAGGATGTTAAAATCTATTCAGATCAAAACCCTGGATCAGAAATAAAGACACAACCCAGAGATGAAGCTAACGAGGCCCTTTGCTCACATTGTGACGTAGTGACTGTTTCCTCTTGTATTTATGGCTGGAGCCAGAGACGACGCTGGTGGAAAATCAGATCAATGAAAGAGTGAAAACATCTTTATTTATTATGTATTTCGCTGACGGAGGCTGTGATCAGGAGAATCAGTCCTAAACATTAACTGCATCATAAAAAGACAAAGAACAACGGAGAAAAGAGGTGAGAAGTAAAGACGTGTGGTTTGAGGAAGGACCTCAGACGATCGGCGCCGTCTCCAGAGCTTTGACCCGAGCAGCAAAAAGCACAACGTTCTTCTCCACCTCAGCGCTGATCTGAGCCTGTGAAGCTCTGGGGTTCTGCTTGATGAAGGCAGCGATGCTCAGGATGCAGTCTCTCTGAGGACGAACCACAGAAACAGAGTGAGACGCTGGCGAGGACGCGGACATGTCCTCAGATGTCCACGTGTCCACTGACCTTGAAGGCGTCCACCTTGTCCTGACCACTGAGCCGGTTCAGCAGTTCTCTGCCGACCTGGACGCCCGTCACCGCCGCCAACATCCCCCGGTCCTCATCGCTCTGGGAGGTCAGCCAGCGGAGCAGCGCCATCTACAGGACGACAGGCGCGATTACAGCGGGATCAGTAATCTGATTACCAGGAGAATCCAGATTACATGTTTACTTTACATTTAAAACACACGTTTAGAGGAGAGGACGGTTTCTGTTTACAGAGACAACACCTGACGACACGATCAGATTCATTCATCACATGTACAGAGAAAAGTGAAACCAGGTAAATAATCCACAATGTAAGTACCAAAAATAAATCCAATATAAACTGACATGTGGATTTATTTACATGACTTTACAACATTTTACAGCAGCTGTGTGAATAAATGTAGTTTACAGAAGGTTTAACATGTTTTTAAGTTTCCTCATAAAATGACATCAACAGATTTTAACACAAGTCCTGAATTTAGACGAAGAACCCGATAAATCCCACGGGCCGGACGGTTTATTGTGTCACACTGGAGTTTGCTGTGGGCGTTAGCAGAGCTTCTGGTTTGCTGGAGGTTCCTGTGGTGAAGCTGGAGGTTGGAACGATGCGGTTTTATCCTCCACCGTTCTGCTTCAGATGGTTTGTATTTGTTAAGGTTATGACTCCAGTGATCTGGGTTTTTTAAGTGCTGTCGGTCGTGGAGGCTGTGGCTCCGTTAGCCTGAGTGTTGTGGTTGCGTTGCCAGGAAGTGACTTTGTCAGCTGGACGTGGATGAGTTTTCTGACAGAAGCTCTGTCTGGACTCTTCTTTAAGCTGGTTCAGACCCGGTTCTTCATGGTGAAGCTGGTTGTGTCTCTCGTAGACGTTTCCTCTGACGCGTCCGTTTCAGCTCCAGTTTCTCCAGAGAAGCTTCTTGACGCAGAATCCAAAACTTTCTTGTAATAATGCAACATAATTCAGTGTTTCTAGGTTGATGTCGTTTCTTCTGTTGATTTTATTTTCTTGTATCATTGAGCAAAGTGACTGGAGTCACATTCCTTGTACGTGTTCACACACTCGGCCAATTAAGCCGATTCTGATTTCTGACACATTCAGGTCGTTTGAAACAAACGCTGAGATCAGGAAGATCTCACAAAGCTCTGAACCAGGACCAGGAGCTTTATCACTGGCAAACAGGTAGAAACCACCTCAGATAAATCAGCTGATTTATCGGATTCATTAAAAATCCAAAGGAGGCCGATATAAACACTAACAACCAGCGACGCCTCAGAAGAGCCTCCAAACATGTCGGGTTTGTTTCTAACAACGTTAATTTAGTTCATTTAAAAGTGTTAATTTAGTGGTTTGTCTCAGTCCCTTTTATTTCATCATGTTTACATATAATAATTTAACTCTTCATGACAAATATCACGAGTCAAGTAGAATTATAGAATTAAAGAAAGTAGAGACGATAAAGACAGTTTGTTATTGTGAACAATATAAATAAACGTGCATTTATATTTAAATATGTCTCTTTTGTGTCTTGTTTTTGTGTGAACAATCAAATTGTGGTTATATCTTTGACAAACACGATTAAACCCAAAGTTAAATCGTTGAGACTTTTCTCACCTGCTGAAATAACTGAGCGTTCGTCATTTCTCCTCCTGAGTTCATGACTGAAAATCAGATGAAAAAACGGACAAAGAAACAAAAACGGAGAAAGATTTCACTCAAATAAAGTCTCAGTTTTTCTTCTACCGTCGTCAACAGCAGCTAAAGTCGTTCTTTAAACAGAATTATAGATTTAAAAAACAGCGACTTTTCACAACGCAGAGGATGTAAAACACTTCCTGTTTACAGCGCTTCTTCTTCTTCGGTGGTTTTAAAAGTAGTTCAGCAGCGAAACAGCGCGGATTGTGGCGCATTTAGGAGGCAAAGATAATTTATCACATTATTTTATTTGTAATTTTTTTAAATCATCATTTACATTAATATATATTAATGTATAATACATAATACATATAATATTAACTTTAATATTTTAGCTGGGAGGCTAAGAAGAGCTACTATTAGCAGGGAGGCTACTATTTGCAGTATATTCACCTAAATTATGTTTTAAATTGACCCTGACCCAATAAATAATAAAATATAAATAACTATTTTGATAATATTTGAATCAAACAATTATTATTTCCTGTAAGAATTCTCAACAGTAGCCAGCTTAGCTTAGCATAAAACTGCAAGCATCAGCTACAGATTTATTGGTGTTAGTCTTCTCCCCAAAATACCAAACGTAGAAATTTTCATCTTTATTGTTTTTATGCATCGCGTCAAGTTTGTCCAGTTTCATTCTTTATTTCAGCAGTTCGTTAGCAGCAACTCTGGGTTGCGTT
>NC_061777.1:310000-355000 GCF_022458985.1 Mugil cephalus | reverse complement strand
AAATGTTTAATAAAACACATTTTATTAACAACCTGGAATTTCTTCTAAAATAGACTAAGTGCAGTTTTATTTCCTCTGAATAAAGCAGATATAACTGTTGACGGTTCTACTGGAGGAATAAATGTTATTGTGTCAGAATGAAGGACTGTTCCTGCTCTACCCCCCCCCCGGGGGAAGGCGGCCATGTTGGAAAGCTCGTGGCTGCAGAGCCCGGGTGCATCCAGCAGGGGGCAGGAGTTTATCAGGATCACATTATTTACTGATTTAAATGTTGCTAACATTAGCAGTGATCAGACACAAAGAGCTGAGACGTCGTCTGTTTATTTAAGAGCTCAGACAGAATCAGACGCTTCCTCCTCACGTTTGCTGCTACGACGTCTTCTCCGTCTTCACCTTCATCACGCTCAGGTTCTTCAGGTGTTTGGTTCGGTTCTCCAGGCGGACCACCCACTCCTTCCTCAGCCTGGGGACACAACCAGGCAGTTACAGCAGGAGACCACCTCCTACCACCTGGACCTGGACCTGGACCTGGACCTGGACCTGGACCTGGACCTGGACTCAGGACCAGATCCAGGTCTGCATCAACACCTGGACAAAAGGACGACGTTTTCTCCAGGTGTTGATGAAATAACATCTGAATCCAGTTTAGAACGTTCTAAACGATGTTTTAACCTGATGTGGAGGAGTTCATCCTGTCCAGCTTCTGGTTTTTGTCTTTGCTGAACAGTTTTTATATTTTTGTTGCTGGTTCAAGAAAAATAAAGATCAAATCAAATCAAATCAAAGTTTCACTCTCACAGTTACTACGTAGAAAAGGAAAGAAGAAGAAAGTCCCGATACTCTGCACCACGAAGCTAACGGTGCTGATGCTAACGATGCTGATGCTAACAGTAGTAACCAGACTAGCATATTAGCAGGTTAGCATGTTAGCATATTAGCAGGTTAGCCAGGTCCTCTGCTTATCAGTCACTTATTTAAATGTTGTTGGTCTGATGAGGCGTTCAAGGGTCCAGACTCAGAGTCAGAAATCGACTGTGTCCTCAAAAGGACACAAGGACAGACGTGTGTGTCTGCATGAGACAGTAAATAAACTACAGATGAGGACAGAGACAGTAGAGACGTCCATGTGGAACCTGATCCTGTCCAGCTGTCCTCAACGTCTCTTCATCACCTTCCAGACCAGACTGAGATTATTCCATTTGTTCTCTCAGCTGCTGATAATCCACCTGACCTCAGGGACAGGGACAGAGACAGGGACAGAGACAGAGACAGAGACAGGGACAGGGACAGAGACAGGGACAGGGACAGGGACAGAGACAGAGACAGGAACAGAGACAGAGACAGAGACAGGGACAGGGACAGAGACAGGGACAGGGACAGAGACAGAGACAGGAACAGGAACAGGAACAGGGACAGAGACAGAGACAGAGACAGGGACAGAGACACACAGGGACGGGGACAGAGACAGGGACAGAGACAGAGACAGAGACAGGGACAGGGACAGAGACAGGGACAGGGACAGGGACAGAGACAGAGACAGGAACAGAGACAGAGACAGAGACAGGGACAGGGACAGAGACAGGGACAGGGACAGAGACAGAGACAGGAACAGGAACAGGAACAGGGACAGAGACAGAGACAGAGACAGGGACAGAGACACACAGGGACGGGGACAGAGACAGGGACAGAGACAGGGACAGGGACAGAGAGACACAGGGACAGGGACAGGGACAGACAGGGACAGAGACAGAGACAGAGACAGGAACAGGGACAGAGACACACAGGGACGGGGACAGAGACAGGGACAGAGACAGGGACAGGGACAGAGAGACACAGGGACAGGGACAGACAGGGACAGAGACAGAGACAGAGACAGAGACAGAGACAGAGACAGGGACAGGGACAGAGACAGGGGACAGGGACAGGGACAGAGACAGAGACAGGGACAGAGACAGGGACAGGGACAGAATCAGAAACAGGGACAGAGACAGAGACAGAGACACACAGGGACGGGGACAGAGACAGGGACAGAGACAGGGACGGGGACAGAGACACACAGGGACGGGGACAGAGACAGAGACAGAGACAGGAACAGGGACAGGGACAGAGACACACAGGGACAGGGACAGAGACAGAGACAGAGACAGAGACAGAGACAGAGACAGGGACAGGGACAGAGACAGGGACAGGGACAGAGACAGAGACAGGGACAGAGACAGGGACAGGGACAGAGACAGAGACAGGGACAGGGACAGAGACAGGGACAGGGACAGGGACAGAGACAGAGACAGAGACAGAGACAGGAACAGGAACAGGGACAGAGACAGAGACAGAGACAGGAACAGGAACAGGGACAGAGACAGGGACAGGGACAGAGACAGAGACAGAGACAGGGACAGGGACAGAGACAGAGACAGGGACAGAGACAGGGACAGGGACAGAATCAGAAACAGGGACAGAGACAGAGACAGGGACAGAGACAGGGACAGGGACAGAATCAGAAACAGGGACAGAGACAGAGACAGAGACAGGAACAGGAACAGGGACAGAGACAGGGACAGGGACAGAGACAGAGACAGAGACAGGGACAGGGACAGAGACAGAGACAGGGACAGAGACAGGGACAGGGACAGAATCAGAAACAGGGACAGAGACAGAGACAGAGACACACAGGGACGGGGACAGAGACAGGGACAGAGACAGGGACGGGGACAGAGACACACAGGGACGGGGACAGAGACAGGGACAGAGACAGGGACGGGGACAGAGACACACAGGGACGGGGACAGAGACAGAGACAGAGACAGGAACAGGGACAGGGACAGAGACACACAGGGACGGGGACAGGGACAGAGACAGGGACAGGGACGGGGACAGAGACAGTTGGCCTCAGGATGGACTGGGCTACGTAGCTAATGAACGCGGTAGCTTTGGTTCTAGGACTGAGCCCCAGGTCCAGGTCTCATGATGTCCCCCCGTCTCTATTACTCCGTGTCTCTAATCCTACTCCCGTCCTCATCATGTTCTTCCTAATCCCCCAGATATCTAATTACCACGTACCCCTGAACTCTGCACCCCCCCCCCGTCCCTGTCCCCCCGTCCATGTCCCTTCGTCCATCCCCGTCCCCGTCCCCCCGTCCCTGTCTCTGTCTCCATCCCTGTCCCCCCGTCCCTGTCTCTGTCTCCATCCCCGTCCCTGTCTCTGTCTCCATCCCTGTCCCCCCGTCCATGTCCCTTTCGTCCATGCCCCCCCCCCCACCCCCCGTCCATGTCCACCCCTCCCTGTCCCCCGTCCCCCCGTCCCTCACTAATTGTGTCTGTTATGTGTGACTGGAAAACTGAGCGTTCAGAGACGAGGTGATAATCTCAGAGTGATGAGAGATGGAAGTCGGCAGAAAGTGTTCAGATAAAAATACACACACACACACACACACACACACACACACACACACACACACACACACACACACACACACACACACACACACACACACACACCCAACATGTCAGTCAAGTCAATCCTAATGGACAGTAATGGTCTATGCTGGCAAGTGAAGACTCATTGAGCAAAACTGCTAATGCTAAGTGATCAGTCCTGTTGGATGTTTGGAGTGTGTATTGAATGATTGTGTTGTGTGTGTTGTGTGTGTTGTGGTGTGTTTTTTGTTGTGTTGTTTGTGTTGTTTGTGTTGTGTGGTGTGTTGTGTTGTGTTGTGTGTGTTGTGTTGTGTTGTGTTGTGTGTGTTGTTTTGTTGTTGTGGTTGTGTTGTGTTGTGTGTGTTGTTTTGTGTGTTGTTGTGTTGTGTTGTGTTGTTTGTGTTTGTTGTGTTGTTTGTGTGTTGTGTGTTGGTGTGTGTGTTTGTGTGTGTTTGTGTGTGTGTTGTGTTGTGTGTTGTGGGTTGTGTTGTGTTTTGTGTGTGTGTGGGGTGTGTGTGTGTGTCGTGTTGTGTGTGTTGTGTTGTATGTGTTGTGTGTGTTGTGTTGTTGTGTGTGTGTTGTGTGTGTGTGTTTGTGTGTTGTGTTGTGTGTGTTGTGTTGTTTGTGTTGTGTTGTGTTGTGTTGTGTTGTGTGTTGTGTGTGTTGTGTTGTGTTGTGTTGTGTGTTGTGTTGTGTTGTGGTGTGTTGTTGTGTGTTGTGTTGTGTTGTGTTGTGTTGTGTTGTGTTGTGTTGTGTTGTGTTGTTGTGTTGTGTTGTGTTGTGTTGTGTTGTTGTGTTGTGTGTGTTGTGTTGTGTGTTGTGTTGTGTGTGTGTTGTGTTGTGGTGTGTTGTGTTGTGTGTTGTGTTGTGTTGTGTTGTGTTGTGTTGTGGTGTGTTGTGGTGTGTTGTGGTGTGTTTGAGGCCGGGGTGAGGTCAGGGTACAGTCAGCTGATGTGTCCACTCGTTAGCGAGCGTCCAATCAGGGGGGAGGAGTCCTGGAACGTCCGGGTCCTCGTTGAGAGACGAGTTTGTCCATAACGAGGCGTCTGTTTTTAGAAGCGTTCGTCACATGGAGACAACAACACAGACGTCTGGATTCACCAGGAAACATCTGTCCACATGTGGGTCCAGGTCCAGACCGGGTCCAGACCTGGTCCAGACCGGGTCCAGACCTGGTCCAGACCTGGTCCAGACTGAACCTCTGGCTCCACATCAGCTTTACTGTTTCATGACAAATGTCTGTGATGATTCATAAAACAGGAGCTGAAGCCACTGGCTGTTACTATTGTCAAACCCCATAGATGTATAAACACTAGTTTAAGTCTAGGTCTTATTTAACACATTCTCTTCCTGCAACTATATCATGTTTCATTTTGATCATTATATCATAAACTCTGTCTTTCAGTGGCGTTAATTTAACCATAGTATCATAAATATGTGTCAGACATTTATAATAAACCAAACGGGTTGAAAATCCGCTGAAAATTGTATTGTCAAACCCGCTGTGACGTCACTCATTGGCGTCCTGAGGTGGGCGGAGCCTGCGGTCGCCATGTTGGATGAGTTTTACTCCGCCCACACACGGATCTTCCAAATATGGACGTAGGGGGCTGTGTCAGACCCGCCCACTCAATTCTACCTGTCACTCAAGGACGCTCTTAATTATTATTAATTAAATCTTAATAAAAAAATAAACGTCACCTCCCGTACATTTGTCATTAATAGTGAAATAAACTATTCAGACCAGAAGCGTTTTTTGAACCAGGCTGTAAACGTTTTAACATGCGCCTTCTGGAGCCTCTGGTGGCCACTCGATGAACTGCAGCTTATTTGACTTGTGTGGGCTCATGGATCAGAGCCTGTTACCACCTGGTTCAAGGGTTAGTTGATATTTTTTAATGTTGAGCTCAGTTCATAGACTCTGAATGTTTCATTTCTTCATGTTGATTCAAATCCAACAACTACTTTGTGCAATAACACACGCAACAACTCAGAACTCAGGTTCACTTCACTTATACTTGTACATATTGTTATATATGTTTCCTGAGGCTCTAAACAATTTAAACTATTTATTTATGGATCATGCTGTTGTTCTATTGTGTTACATTCCAGATGAACTTGAATGACAGACGTTGTTGTGTTGTTGTTGTGTTGTGACCTGTTGAGGGCGCTCTGGCTCCTCCTCTTCTCTTCAGTCTCAGCGTGTTGACCCTCATCACTGATCCTCTTCTCCCACAACAACACAACGAACCAGTCGGTTATGGATCAGAGCCACGTTCATCTGCAGCAACACAACAACGACACAATGACACAACGACACAACGATACAACGACACAACGACACAATGACACAACGATACAACGACACACAATGACACAACGACACAACGACACAACGACACAACGACACAATGACACAACGATACAACGACACAACGACACAACAGGAAAGAATCACGTGTCCTTTCATTGTAAAACCTGATTGAGATTTGAGCCCAAATCACTAGAAGAGCGTTACGGCGTGAACGCATCTTCAGGAGATAATCACACAAAGAAGAGGATGTTTTAGCTCAAACTCAGCTCAGAATCAGGATCATTTCAAACTGAATCAAACTGAATCAAACTGAATCAAACTGAAAAGTCTCAGGGCTTAGAGATGAATGAATAAATAGAAACAGAATATTTAATCTAATGTTGATGAATTAAAGGAGTTAGTGGCTGTTATACTGTTATAAATGTCATCGTGCTCTCATTTAAACCTCCATCCTCTTTATTAATGCTCCTCATATAAAGAAGCAGATAAAATAAAAATATGACATCTCATATTATTTATTTATTCAGACAAGACAGCGTCAATAATATATATATATATATATATATATATATGTATAAACTCCACAGGATTAGTTCGATGTGAATTAATCGTGTGGAGTTCGTTCCTACAGATAAAAAGTGTGAAATATGTTGTAGAGGACAAACCTTGAGCAGCTGGAATCTGGTCTCAGTCTGGATCACAGACGTTTACATGTGAAGAGCAGCCACTTAATGGCACTTAACAGCTTTAACAGTCAGGGAGACATGGAGCGCAGAGGAGCAGACATGATGGAGGGAGGAGGAGGAGGAGGGAGGAGGAGGAGGAGGGAGGAGGGAGGGAGGAGGAGGAGGGAGGGATGGATGAGGGAGGCTCAGAGGTGTGAATGAAGTTATTTATAGACGTGTTTTATTGTTGACCGAGCTGAGGTTTCACATCTGATTGGCTTCAGTTCTTCATTCCATCACCTCATGTTTTCAGATTTACACACATGGACGATGACAACAGGTTTAAAAAGCCACAACCAGCATGAGACAAGATCACATTCAGGACAGGACACAAAGAAAACGTCTAATTCTTTTCTCTCTCTCTCTTTTCTGGGATGTTGAGTTTGTCGTTGCAGAAACTGGACTGAAACGTCTTCGTCCTCCTGTAAACACTGTGTTTTTATTTCTTCTTTCTAACAATACACATGATATATTATAACACTTGTACTAAATTAGAACATATTAACTCATCATCTAACACCATTCAGCTGGTTAACTTACCCACCAGAGGGCGCTGTTCATATGGAGACCAACACCACAACATCTGGAAAACTTAGAATAGCATAGACTGTATGTAAATATGGAGCATCTCCTCTAAAGTGAAGCCAAAGCTAGTAGAGCGCCCCCTGGGGGCTGGAGGCTGCAGTATATAGGTCATAAGCTCCACCCCCTCCATATTAGTGGGCGGGACTTGGGCCAAACTAAAACACTATAAAAAAATACATGTCAAATATTATTTATTGAAGGATGTTTTCAGTCATTTCAGGTGGTTAATGTGATGATGATGAAGTGTCAAGTGTTTTGAATAAGTTTCGTTAAGTTTATTTTGCCGCTATAGAAACAGGATGTGACATCACGGCCACCAGCAGTTTTAAAACATTCTTTTTAAAATAAGTTCCTGTATAATCAACATTCCCATATTTACGTGGAGTCGATGGCTCCAGTGATGAACTCTGAGGTCCTCACAGAGATGGATGAACAGACGAACACACTCTAAAGCCTGTAGTAAAGTTCACGGCCTCATTAAAACCAGACACTTCACACACTGATCATGACATCACCAGAAACCAGAACCTCACACACACGGACATGAGGTCGTGATATTAAATAAGTTATAAACAGCAGCCGGAGACGTCTTCGCTCGTTCTGTGGTTTCACTTTAACGAGTGTCAACTTTATTAGTTTATTTATGTCACACGAACCCACAAGTCAGCGACGTCACAACCGGACTGAAAATAACATGGTTAGAGTTTAGAGTCCTCCGCGGTTTGGGTCATGTTTTAAATTTAAAGGTTTATAGGCTGAACAGATTCACCTGTAAACTCACCTGTAAACTCACCTGTAGCTAGCCTCCTAGCCTCCAGCTAACAGCAGCTCCTCCTAGCTTCCAGCTAATAGCAGCTCCTGCTAGCCTCCCAGCTAACAGCAGCTCCTCCTAGCTTCCAGCTAACAGCAGCTCCTGCTAGCCTCCCAGCTAACAGCAGCTCCTGCTAGACTCCCGGCTAACAGCAGCTCCTGCTAGCCTCCCGGCTAACAGCAGCTCCTGCTAGCCTCCACGTGATTACTGAACCCGAGCTTCAGTGTTTCATCAGTAAAATAAATAAGACTCATGACTAAAGAAATAAAATGTCTTAAAAGAATCCAGTAATAATAATCTCAGCTCCTCGTGGTGGAGGATCCAGAGCTTGTTTGTGTTTGACCTGACTCACAGCGCCCTCATGTGGACGAGCAGCAGAACTACAGTAGTATTTATTTGTTGTATTTGAATTCTTCCTGCCTTCTATTTAATGACTTTAATCAACATTAAAACACAACCTAACAGCAGGTATAATGTTATTAGTTATAATATTGATCAGTCTGAATCTGTCCCTGTTTAAATATTCAATAAAGCTCCTGTAGCTCACATGGCTTAATGTCTCATAACAGAAACAAATATAAATTATTATTTATCATATTATAAATGATGAGACTTAAATCATCTGTGGACATATCGTTTAGGTCTATTGTTCTATTGTTTAGACTCATTTATTTTAGAGGCTGAGGTCATGAGCTGGAAATGTCTTTACATTGTGTTCAGAGTCAGATATTTATAGATTTACACTTTAAATAAAAACCAGCTGCTTCAGGTCCCTGACTGGTTCTGGTTCACTTTGACTTTATGACTCACTAACACACTCAGCTTTACTCACTGCAATGCTAAGCTAACAGTCACCAAGCCTATATGCTACCTATCAATGCTAAGTTAACTGCCACCAAGGCTACACGCTACATATCAATGCTACGCTAACAGTCACCAAGTCTATATGCTACCTATCAATGCTAAGCTAGCATTCACCAAGACTACATGCTACATACCAAGCTAACAGTCACCAAGTTCCTTCCATTTATCAATGCTAAGCTAACTGACTAGATGGCTGCATTGTGTTTATTATCTGTAGTAGCACCGTTAAACCACTAGATGGAGGTAAAGGTTCAGACTCTATGAGTCCAGGCTCCATGTGGTTCATAGCTGATGTAGAATCATGAGGACAGACTCTAAAGGAGCCAGAGGATGATAAAAACTAGACCAGGTACATTTGATGTCAGTTGTTTTTGGTTCTGATGAAATATTGAGACAGAAGAAGAAGAAGAAGAAACTTTGAAATGATGACTGAGAAATTCATAGTTTATCTGAGTGTTTTCTCAAGCTAAGGCTAGCTGGTTAGCTTAAGCTACATGGTGCTTGGTATCAATGGAAAGAGCAGCTCCTAGTTACTGATGACAGAGAGTAGCAGAGCGAAGTGTTCAAATTAGTTTCATAGTCTGTTTGAATAAAACAGTTTTTATGGATTTAAACCTGATATTTTTAGAGAGTGAAGTACAAACGTTTATTTTCTTGCAGATCTGTGGAATATTTTTTCTGTGTCTTTCTGACATTATTCAGTTTCTATTTTTATCTCTTTTTTACCTACATGCTGCTCTGGGGTCATATGACTCATCTCAGCTGGTAAAAATAGAAGAAACACAGTCACGGGGTCAGATCACAGCCCAGCGAGCGTCTCAGGGTCGGTAAACAAGACGGAGACAGCGGACGGACGGCAGGACACGCAGGTAAGACACATGTCAATGTCTCAGCTTTGACTGACAGCAGAGGGACAGGAAGGAGTTTGTTAGATGAACCGTGAAGGTGACTCATGGGAAGTAGAGTTCGTTCTTGTCTTTGGTTCATGGTGAAGAAATAAAGAATAAAATAACAGTAACAGGTTTTATATTAGAGATTTATTGTTCACTTCTGTTCTCAGTCTGATTATTTAATTAATCTGAAGTTAATTTATTCAGGTTTTCGCTGATAAAACCTGAGCTACAGTTTAGTTTAAATGTTGTGATGTTGGAGTTATAGAGAAACGCGTATTCATCTCCATCATCAACCATTAAATCAAACACATGATGCTCTTAAACATGGTGATCGGAGGAACATAATGACCCTGATCACCTCCTCCTCCTCCTCCTCCTCCTCCTCCTCAGCAGCAGAGATGGGTCTGGAGAGGAAGGTGGACGTCCCGGTCTACGATCTGTCTCTGATCCGAGGGATCTGGGAGGTCCGGGTGAAGAAGCAGACACAGAGACAGAGGAAGGAACAGGAGAGGGTTGAGAAGAGCGCCCTCGCCAGGTGAGACGAGAGAACACTCACATTCAGATCTCAGGTTCTGGTCACATGAGAAAGAACCTGAGACTGATTCAGATGATTCCTTCTCTACTAATGCTGGTGTTCCTCAGGGCTCTGTATGAGGACCTGTGACAGGAATATGTGGATGATTCTCTAGTGTATGTTCTCGTCTCAGACTTTACCAGGACACATCAGCAGCTTGAAGTCATGACGTCCAGGATGTGTTGGAGTCTGTAAACATCTTCAGTTTGTCCACAGCCAGAACCTTCAGCTCAAAGTTACAGACAGGAACATGAAATACTTGAGTCTGGACTCTAGGAAATGGGCAGTAACCAGTTTGGTTTCTCTCGACTTTAAAAGCAGGTGTCCCACAGGGCTCTGCATGGGGACCTCTCATATTTATACTGATCTCAACCTGCTCCTGTTTAGTGACGTCCTACGTGAACTAAGGTAAAAGTCAGTTTGTGTGCAGGTGGTTTCTACAGCTGATCAAAATAAGATGATTTAACTTGGCTGAGTCACACACAGCTGACTGTTGTTAATCATGAAGTATGAGAGTCCCGGCTCATTTTAGTAATATGAACACACTCGCTGCTATTTATAACCCAGCATGAGCACAGTGGTGGAAGAGGTCGGAGTCTGGCCTGCAGGGAGCAGAAAGGTCACGAGTTTGGATGATCAACGGGAACATCCAGGCGACTGAAACCTGATACGAACGGTGCATTGTGCTGCTGATCCTTCATTAACACGTCTGTCTGCAGGATTGACCAACAGTGGCAATATCGCATCTACTGCAAGAGTCTGAAGACCAGCGACCGCAACCTGCTGCATCATTACCTGGAGAGATCCACGCTGACGGATATACAGCCGTACACAGGTAGATATACAGGTACATATACAGGTATATATACAGATATACAGGTAGATATACAGATAGATATACAGATATACAGGTAGATATACAGATATACAGGTAGATATACAGGTAGATATACAGATATACAGGTAGATATGACAGATATACAGGTAGATATACAGGTAGATACACAGGTACACAGGTAGATATACAGGTAGATATACAGGTACACAGGTAGATATACAGGTAGATATACAGGTACACAGGTAGATATACAGGTAGATATGACAGATATACAGATAGATATACAGATATACAGGTAGATATACAGGTAGGTATACAGATATACAGGTAGATATACAGGTACACAGGTAGATATGACAGATATACAGGTAGATATGACAGATATACAGGTAGATATACAGGTACACAGGTAGATATACAGGTAGATATGACAGATATACAGGTAGATATACAGGTAGATATACAGGTACACAGGTAGATATGACAGATATACAGGTAGATATACAGGTAGATATAGAGGTACACAGGTAGATATGACAGATATACAGGTAGATATACAGGTAGGTATACAGATATACAGGTAGATATACAGGTACACAGGTAGATATGACAGATATACAGGTGTACACAGGTTGAACACTACTGTTTGACATGTGTACCTGTATTTGTTGATGCCGTCATCAGAAGCTGACAAGCACCAGGATCAGGACGTCCAGCAGGACCAGGACCAGAAGGATCCAGACCAGAGCAAACTGATCTTCCAGCTGGATGGAGATCGTTGGACCGTGAGTCAACGTTCTGTTGGTTTCACGTTGTGTAACACTGAGGTGGTAACTGGTCCGTGTGTTGCAGGACTTCCCCAGGGAGCTGCAGTGGATGACCTACCTGAAGGAGTGGCACGTCAGAGGGACAAAGATCCGCCACCTCCCTGAATACCTGCCTCTGTTCACCCAGCTCACCGTCCTGGAGATCCCCAAAAACACCATCAGTCAGCTGCCGCCTGAGATCGGTGAGAAGCTCTCGGTGCTTCAGGGTGGGACGGGTTCAGGTTTGATCATGAACAAACATCCTCTGTCTTCAGGTAAACTGACGGCGCTGAAGGAGCTGAACGTCAGCTACAACCGTCTGTCCAGGGTTCCTCCGGAGCTCGGAAACTGTGAGAACCTGGAGAGACTGGAGCTCACGGGAAACCACAACCTGTCAGAGCTGCCGTTTGAGGTGAGACTGAAGCCAGAGGAGGAGAGGGACTGGTGTACAGGTAAATACAGGTAAATACAGGTAAATACTGGTAAATACAGGTAAATACAGGTAAATATAGGAAGTACAGGTGAATACAGGTGAATACAGAATGTACAGGTAAATACAGGTAAATACAAGTGAATACAGGTAAATACAGGTGAATACAGGTGAATACAGGTAAATACAGGTAAATATAGGAAGTACAGGTAAATACAGGTAAATACAGGTGAATACAGGTAAATACAGGTGGATACAGGTAAATACAGGTGAATACAGATAAATATAGGAATTACAGGTAAATATAGGTGAATACAGATAAATATAGGAAGTACAGGTAAATACAGGATGTACAGGTGGATACAGGTGAATACAGGTAAATACAGGTGAATACAGGTGGATACGGGTAAATACAGGTAAATACAGGTGAATACAGGTGGATACAGGTAAATACTGGTAAATACAGGACATACAGGTGAGAATAGGTAAATGTGTACAGGTGAGTAGAGGTTTGGGTCTTTATGCTAAGCTAATCAGCTGTTTTCTTTAGCTTCCTGTTAAATATGTAGAAGTCGTCTAACAGTGCAGGTGATGTCGCCGCGCTGATTATGTCACTGTGTTACCTGTGTGCAGCTGAGCAGCCTGAAGCAACTGGTTCACCTGGACATCGCAGAGAACAAGTTTGTGTCTATTCCCATCTGTTCTCTGAGGATGAGCAGCCTACAGGTGCTGGACCTGAGCAACAACATGTTAACCGACCTGCCACAGGACATGGACAGGTAGATACACACAGGTGGATACACACAGGTAGATATATACAGGTAGATACACACAGGTAGATACACACAGGTAGATACACACAGGTAGATACAGACAGGTAGATATATACAGGTAGATACACACAGGTGGATACACACAGGTAGATACACACAGGTGGATACACACAGGTAGATATATACAGGTAGATACACACAGGTGGATACACACAGGTAGATATATACAGGTAGATACACACAGGTAGATACACACAGGTAGATACACACAGGTAGATACAGACAGGTAGATATATACAGGTAGATACACACAGGTGGATACACACAGGTAGATACACACAGGTGGATACACACAGGTAGATATATACAGGTAGATATATACAGGTAGATACACACAGGTAGATACACACAGGTAGATATATACAGGTAAATATATACAGGTAGATACACACAGGTAGTATCCATAGTTGTCTCCTTTGTGAACCAATTGAAGTGTGTGTCTTTATGCTAAGCTAGGCTAACCGTGGCTGTTTTCTCCTCAGGTTGGAGCAGCTCGTCTCCCTGTTCGTCCACAGGAATCGTCTAACGTACCTTCCTCACTGTCTCTCCAACATCTCCACGCTCAAGATGATCGTCGTCAGCGGAGACGAACTCACCTGCATCCCGACCAAACTGTGCAGCAACCCTGAGATCAAGTACACAACACGACACAACACAACACGACACGACACAACACGACAAAACACAACACACGACACGACACAACACGACACGACACAACACGACACAACACAACACGACACGACACAACACAACACGACACAACACAACACGACACGACACACACAACACAACACGACACAACACAACACACGACACAACACAACACGACACAACACACACAACACAACACGACACGACACAACACAACACAACACACACGACACAACACAACACAACACACACGACACAACACGACACAACACAACACGACACGACACACACGACACACACGACACAACACGACACAACACAACACGACACGACACAACACGACACGACACGACACACACAACACAACACACAACACAACACAACACACACAACACAACACGACACACACAACACGACACAACACGACACAACACAACACGACAAAACACAACACACAACACAACACAACACGACACGACACAACACGACACGACACAACACGACAAAACACAACACACGACACGACACGACACGACACGACACAACACAACACGACACGACACGACACAACACACAACACAACAAACAAGACAACAAACAGCACATCAATAGCTTTGCCTCTGGTCTCAGGTTCATCCGACTGTACGACAACAAATCAAATGAAGAGAAGAAGAAGAAGAAGGAGGAGGAGGAGAAAGAGAAGGACAAGAGGAGGAGGAGGTGGAAGGAGCAGAGAGAGGAGGAGGTGAAGAAGGACAGCAGAGAGAAGGAGTTCATTGAGGCGTACGTCAGCTCTCTGAAGGACAGAGGTCACAACCTTCATTCATTCATTCATTCATTCATTCATTCATTCATCAGGGAGGAGGAGCTTCTTCTTCTGAACCAGGATTTTATATTTGTCTTTCACAGACACCGTCCCCTACTCCACCACCAAGGTGTCTATCTCCTGTGTGCTATGAGGAGGAGGAGGAGGAGGAGGAGGAGGAGGAGGTTATGAAGAGGAGGAGGAGGAGGAGGAGGTGGAGGAGGAGGAGGAGGAGGTGGAGGAGGAGGTGATGAAGAGGAGGAGGAGGAGGTTATGAAGAGGAGGAGGAGGAGGAGGAGGTGGAGGTTATGAAGAGGAGGAGGAGGAGGAGGAGGTGGAGGTGATGAAGATGTGTCTGTGAGGACGTAGTTTTCAGGTGTTTGATTCGATGCTGCTGCTTTTAATTCTGTGAACAGACGTGAAGACGTGTTCATTTATTTTCAGGTCATCGTTGCTTTTATTTGTTACTTTTATTTGTTACTTTTATTTTTGTGTTGAGATGTAAAAGAAAAAACAAACACAATCTGAGACGGTTCATGTTAGAGAACCCGTAAAAATACTGACCTGGAATCAGTGGACGGGGTTTACGTTAACTCGGTGGCTCCCTCCCCTACTATAAATAGAATAGAACAGAATAGAATAGAATAGAATAGAATAGAATAGAATAGACAGGCAACCCCTGGACTAGACCTGGACCAAGAGTTTCTATGTTCTCCAAAGGTTCTAGTAAAATAGAACCAGGCTCACTCTCCATTTGGAAGAAACCAAAGAACCCACAGTGCTAAGCTAACAGTCACCAAGGCTACATGCTACATATTTATGCTAAGCTAACAGTCACCAAGGCTACATGCTACATATCTATGCTAAGCTAACAGTCACCAAGACTACATGCTACATACCAATGCTAAGCTAACAGTCAACAAGGCTACATGCTACATATCAATGCTAAGCTAACAGTCAACAAGGCTACATGTTACATATCAATGCTAAACCAGCATTCACCAAGACTACATGCTACATACCAATGCTAAGCTAACAGTCACTAAGTTCCTTCCATTTAGCAATGCTAAGCTAACCAGACTCTGATCATGTGACCTGCATCTAAACCAGTTCTTCTCAGGAATCTTTTTCTGAGTCGTTTAAATGAAATAAATTCTGTTGAAAACACAAAGAATCTGCAACATTAAAACATCTGGAGGAAAATAATGAGACACTGAGTTTAAATGAAAACTCAAAAACCCATTTGTATCATTTTAGCTATTTTTTCTCAGGAACTGATCTCAGGTTAAATTCTAATTAACTGAAACTGGAGCTTTAAACTGAGCTGGACGTCTGTTAAATATCACTGAGCGAAGGCTCCTGGAAATAAAGATAAAGGTTTATTTTTCTCTTTTCTTCTGTGTTTTTAAGGTGGTTTTAGAGTGGACGTCTTTTTTTATTACGTTTCATTCCAGACTCTGATTGATGGAGAATAAATTCACTTTATTCCTGATGAAGCCTGAGAAGAGAAACCGGAGCTCATGGTTTTTATGGATCTGTTGCTTTAATGAGATGAAACTAACATGTGTTTTTATATTTAAACTGATTTTTGTGCAGATGTTTTGAGGCTTTGAGTCGTTTGTGGTTTATTCTGATATTTTATTTTTTTCACATTTAATAAAATATTTGTTGGTGAAAATCGTTTTTTCTTTTGTGAGAAGCCTGAGTAGAGACAGCGGAAAGAGAACGAACAGAAATAAAAGAAGAAGAAGAAAGTTTGAATATCAGTATTTATATTATTTCTAATGTTAAACATGAAGAATACTCACAGTTACAAGTACAGGATGTACCACACAGAGCATCTGATGGAGTGGAAGTACATGTACATGTGGTAAAACCAAACTAAAGTTTCAAAATGTTTCTTATTAGAGCCAATTAAAACTCTCTGTCCCTGCATCTAGAAACAAACCAACGAAGTTCAGCTACAGCATTTTACTACTGAAGTACAGTAGTGAAGTACTAGTACTAGTTCTATACAACTCCACAGATACCAGACAGATAAAATACTTCGGCCAGAGAACACGAGCAGAGCGGATAATAATAATAATAATAATAATAATAATAATAATAATTATTATAATAATAATATGATATGATTTTATCTGGAGCTCGTTTAGTTGGAGCTGGTTCTCAGGACTCTTTTATCCCTCATCTCTCTGTTAGCTTAGCATTGATATGTAGCATGCCTTGGTGACTGTTAGCTTAGCATTGATATGTAGCATGCCTTGGTGACTGTTAGCTTAGAACTGATATGTAGCATGCCTAGGTGACTGTTAGCTTAGCATTGATATGTAGCATGCCTTGGTGACTGTTAGCTTAGCATTGATATGTAGCATACCTTGGTGACTGTTAGCCTAGTATTGATATGTAGCATGCCTTGGTGACTGTTAGCTTAGCATTGATATGTAGCATGCCTTGGTGACTGTTAGCCTAGTATTGATATGTAGCATGCCTTGGTGACTGTTAGCTTAGCATTGATATGTAGCATGCCTTGGTGACTGTTAGCTTAGCATTGATATGTAGCATACCTTGGTGACTGTTAGCCTAGTATTGATATGTAGCATGCCTTGGTGACTGTTAGCTTAGCATTGATATGTAGCATGCCTTGGTGACTGTTAGCCTAGTATTGATATGTAGCATGCCTTGGTGACTGTTAGCTTAGCATTGATATGTAGCATGCCTTGGTGACTGTTAGCCTAGTATTGATATGTAGCATGCCTTGGTGACTGTTAGCCTAGTATTGATATGTAGCATGCCTTGGTGACTGTTAGCTTAGCATTGATATGTAGCATGTCTTGGTGACTGTTAGCTTAGCATTGATTTGTAGCATGTCTTGGTGAGTGTTAGCTTAGCATTGATATGTAGCATGCCTCGGTGACTGTTAGCTTAGCATTGATGTTTTTACGGACATAAATCAGTGAATGTGAGACACTAAAATAAAACAAAACCATGTGTAAAACGTCATACATCTTTATTATTATTATCATCATTGTCATAGATATTAAAATTACATCCTTAATAAGAGAAAAGAAATCAACTGCAAAAGCACGAACACGTCTCCTCTGGGTTTATATATAAAAACAGATATGAACAAGTAGGTTAGAGGCACAGAGAAATTAAAGTGCTGCAGGAGGAAACATCTGGATCAACCAGGAGACGTCTCCTCGTCAACCAGGAGACGTCTCCTCTGGCGGCCATGTTGGCTCTCAGCTGCTCAGTTAGTTCATTAGTCGTCGACGTCTTCAGCTCCAGGAAAGATTTTTGGTTTAAAAACAAATAAAAGACATTCAGTAACTCTTCAGACTGGAGGAAACACTGGAACTGAACGTGAAACTGATGTGACGGTGATGAACAGATGAGCCAAATCCCACGGAGCCTGAACGCAGCGTCCCGTCATCTACACCTGGTTTTTATTTACTTCTAGTCCTGGTGTCGGTGCTGTGTTCTGTCCACTTCTCTGAATAAACCAGTTGATAAATTACAGATATTAGTTTTCTATGTTTGCTGTTGGGGGCCACGTTAGGCCTGGGGGGGCCACGTTAGACCTGGGGGGGCCCCGTTAGACGGTCTGGGGGCCACGTTAGGCCTGGGGGGGCCACGTTAGACGGTCTGGGGGCCACGTTAGACCTGGGGGGGCCACGTTAGACCTGGGGGGGCCTCGTTAGACGGTCTGGGGGCCACGTTAGGCCTGGGGGGGCCACGTTAGACGGTCTGGGGGCCACGTTAGACCTGGGGGGGCCCCGTTAGACGGTCTGGGGGGGCCACGTTAGACGGTCTGGGGGCCACGTTAGGCCTGCGGGCCGTATGTTTGATGCCTGTCAAATAAACGATCACCATCATCATCAGGTTCAACAACAATAAAAAACAAGATGCTTTGTAACGTTTCAGTCGAGTTTTCTGTTGCCCCCCCACCTCTGCTCCATGACGCCTGTTACCGTGGCGATTACCGACAGGCTGGATTCTGCAGGAATGTTAGAGAGAGAGAGAGAGAGAGAGATGGCACATCTTGTTTGTGAAGCATCAGCTCTGAGGGCGGCTTCATTAGCGCCACCTGGAGGACCAGCTGAGCCGGGAGGAGCTTCAAGTATTCAGACAGGAGGAGGAGGTGATAAACGGAGGAGTTCAGGTTCAGACTGGACGGAGGAGTAAAGGAGCCCAGACTATTCTGTTCTCCAACTCTTTAACAGCCTGAGGTCCTGCACATGCTCAGTGAGGGTGACGTCTGGCGGCCATGTTGGCGGCCATGTTGGCGGCCATGTTGGTTTATCCAGGGCCGTGGTGCCGTTCATGGTGAAGGCTCCATGTTAGATCTGTGGCCTCAGGTAGACGGAGGGGGCGGCGGCCAGAGGAAACTATGGAGGGGGAGGAGGGACATTCTGGAACCAATGATGTAAATGTTTAGTTTGTATAACGTTTGTGCAGATTTCTTTTATTAAAGTTAAATATATTGTTAAATCTTGTGGATGAATGTCAGATGCTCGCTGTGGCTGCAGCCCAACGTTTCCTGAACCAATAAAAGCAGTTTACTCTGGAGGGGGCGGGGCTTCTGGGACTGGGGCGCTCTGATTGGCCGGTCAGAGGCTGCTGTCCTGGAGGAGCGGCTCGATGTCCTCGGCATCGCTGGCCGGCGTGGTGAGAGGGCTGGCAGCCATCTGAGCGTGTGCGGAGGAGGCGGAGCCAGCGGGCTTGTGGGCGGAGCACGTCTTGAGGTCGCTGGTGCGGCGGTGGCTGGGGATGAAGATGGCAACGAGCAGAGCGAACACGACGGCACATGCCCCGAACAGGAAGGGAGGACCAGGGATGATGGACTTCTACAGACGGACACAGAGCGTCAGGTCAGCGAATAATTTACCGGTTTATCTGGTTTCAGGGCGGAGCCTGTACCTCGTGCCGTGGCGCCGGGTGACCGGCCACAGGCTGCAGGTCGTTCAGCTCCACGTTGAAGAGGAAGAAGATGAAGCCGAAGAGCGCTGGACCCAAACCGTTACACAGACCCCGGATACCGGTGACCATCCCCTGAGCCACACCTGGACACACAGAGGCAAGGTCAGGCTAGCTACCGCTAGCTGGGAGGAGCTACCGCTAGCTGGGAGGAGCTACTGTTAGCTGGGAGGAGCTACCGTAAGCTGGGAGGAGTTACTGTTAGCTGGGAGGAGCTACCGTTAGCTGAGAGGAGCTACCGTTAGTTGGGAGGAGTTACTGTTAGCTGGGAGGAGCTACCGTTAGCTGGGAGGAGTTACTGTTAGCTGGGAGGAGCTACTGTTAGCTAGGAGGAGCTACCGTTAGCTAGGAGGAGCTACCGTTAGCTGGGAGGAGCTACCGTTAGCTGGGAGGAGTTACCGTTAGCTGGGAGGAGCTACTGTTAGCTGGGAGGAGTTACCGTTAGCTGGGAGGAGCTACCGTTAGCTGGGAGGAGCTACCGTTAGCTGAGAGGAGCTACCGTTAGTTGGGAGGAGTTACTGTTAGCTGGGAGGAGCTACCGTTAGCTGGGAGGAGTTACTGTTAGCTGGGAGGAGCTACTGTTAGCTAGGAGGAGCTACCGTTAGCTAGGAGGAGCTACCGTTAGCTGGGAGGAGCTACCGTTAGCTGGGAGGAGTTACCGTTAGCTGGGAGGAGCTACTGTTAGCTGGGAGGAGCTACCGTTAGCTGAGAGGAGCTACCGTTAGCTAGGAGGAGCTACCGTTAGCTAGGAGGAGCTACCGTTAGCTAGGAGGAGCTACCGTTAGCTGGGAGGAGCTACCGTTAGCTGAGAGGAGTTACCGTTAGCTCGTAGGAGTTATCATTAGCTCGTAGGAGTTACCATTAGCTCGTAGGAGCTACTCTTAGCTTGTAGGAGCTACTGTTAGCTAGGAGGAGCTACTGTTTGTTGGGAGGAGTTACTGCTAGCCGGGAGGCTAGGAGCTACCATTAGCTAGTAGGAGCTATTGTTCCCTAGGAGGAGGTAGCATCAGCTGGGCAGAGTTACCGTTAGCTAGGAGGTGCTAATATTAGCCGTTAGCTGGTACCTTGCTGGTCTGGGGAGGCTAGGAGGTGCTAATGTTAGCCGTTAGCTTGTACCTTGCTGGTCTGGGGAGGCTAGGAGGTGCTAATATTAGCTGTTAGCTGGTACCTTGCTGGTCTGGGGAGGCTAGGAGGTGCTAATATTAGCCGTTAGCTGGTACCTTGCTGGTCTGGGGAGGCTAGGAGGTACTAATATTAGCCGTTAGCTGGTACCTTGCTGGTCTGGGGAGGCTAGGAGGTGCTAATGTTAGCCGTTAGCTGGTACCTTGCTGGTCTGGGGAGGCTAGGAGGTGCTAATATTAGCCGTTAGCTGGTACCTTGCTGGTCTGGGGAGGCTAGGAGGTGCTAATATTAGCTGTTAGCTGGTACCTTGCTGGTCTGGGGAGGCGCTGTGTGACACCAGAGCAGAAACTGCTGGGAAAGTGATGGAGGACATGGCTGCTAATGTCCCTGCTGCCCACATCATCCTGAGGACAAAACACAAATATGAGACACAACAGAAACTGAGGATTCACAGAGTGGACACTCACAGAGTGGACACTCACAGAGTGGACACTCAGAGTGGACACTCAGAGTGGACACTCAGAGTGGACTCACCAGGGCTCGGACCCGAAGCCGTACCAGGCCAGCTGGAGCAGCTGGAAGCCTAAACCCAGGAGAACCGTGTTCTTATGGCCGATCGTCCTCATTAAAACACTGAGGAACAGGGTCTGACAACAACACAGAGTATGATGAGACATGAACAGGTCCATGTGATCCACATGTCCACATGTCCTCAGCTGGTCTCATGGAGACTAGACCAGCAAACATGGCTGCTCCAGTACCTGGGCCACGATGGACAGGATCCCCACCATGGCGATGAAGGCAGCGATGGCCGCGGGGGAGAACTCGATCACCTGGAACAGAAAACACTCTCAGGCCTGAGGATGTGGGTGTGGGTGTGGGTGTGGGTGTGGTTGAGGGTTGTGGGTGTGGTTGTGGGTGTGGTTGAGGGTTGTGGGTGTGGTTGTGGGTGTGGTTGTGGGTGTGGTTGTGGGTGAGGGTTGTGGGTGTGGGTGTGGTTGAGGGTTGTGGGTGTGGTTGTGGGTGTGGTTGTGGGTGTGGTTGTGGGTGTGGGTGTGGTTGTGGGTGTGGGTGTGGTTGTGGGTGTGGTTGTGGGTGTGGGTGTGGTTGTGGGTGTGGGTTGTGGGTGTGGTTGTGGGTGTGGTTGTGGTTGAGGGTTGTGGGTGTGGGTGTGGTTGAGGGTTGTGGGTGTGGTTGTGGTTGTGGGTGTGGTTGTGGGTGTGGTTGTGGGTGTGGTTGTGGGTGGAGGCTGCAGTAACGCAGGTGTGTGGAGGTGTTACCTGTCTCAGGTACAGGAAGAAGCTGGAGTACTGTCCGGCCTCAGGCAGGTAGGACAGGAAGACGGTCACACAGATCAGCAGCACCGTGGGGTCTTTACCCACCCGACGCAGAGACTGGACACAACCAATCAGTCAATCAATCAATTAATCAATCAATTAATCAACCAATTAATTAAATCAATTAATCAATCAGTCAGTCAATCAATCAATTAATTAAATCAATTAATCAATCAATTAATTAAATCAATTAATCAACCAATTAATTAAATCAATCAACCAATCAGTCAATCAATCAATTAATTAAATCAATTAATCAATCAGTCAGTCAATCAAACAATCAATCAATTAATCCATCAATCAATCAATCAATCAGTCAGTCAGTGAGTTAATGAGTCAGTTAATGAGTCAGTTAATCAGTCAGTAAACAGTCATTCAGTCAGTTAATCAGTCAGTTAATCAGTCAGTTAAACAGTCAGTTAAACAGTCAGTTAATCAGTCAGTTAAACAGTCAGTTAATCAGTCAGTTAAACAGTCAGTAAACAGTCGTTCAGCCTCCAGGCTGGACTCACGGCGAAGGGGTCGGCCTGCTCCCAGGAGATGGGGAATCCCCAGGACGTCAGCCTCATCTTGTCGGGCAGCGACTCGGGGACCACGAAGAAGACGAAGGCGATGTCAGCGACGGCGATCACCGTGGCGACCAGGACCACCAGGCTGTCGTCGTACTGCGCTGACAGGTAGGCCCCGATGGCCGGGCTGGTCACCAGGCTGGCGGCGAAGGTGGCGGAGACCTGGAGAGGACGGGAAACATTTAATCACGTGGATCCTGACCCGGTCTGACCGTGTGACGGCCGTGACCCGTCTGTGATTGGCTGGTTTGAACCAGGCGTGTGGGGGCGGAGTCTGTTACCAGGCCGTAGGCCATGCTCCTCTCGTGCTCCTCCGTGATGTCGGCGACGTAGGCGAAGATCACAGAGAAGGTCACAGAGAAAATCCCCGAGACCGAGATCAGAGCGAAATACCACCTGGAGGCAGAGACGAGGACACAAGGTTAGACTCCGATCCACCGCACATCCTCTAAACCAGGGGGGCACGTCCAGACCACTTAGACCTGCAGGACCAGATCACTTAGTCCTGCAGGACCAGATCACTTAGTCCTGCAGGACCAGATCACTTAGTCCTGCAGGACCAGATCACTTGGACCTGTAGGGTCCAGACCAGAAACAGAACCTCGATCTACAGGAAACAACTCTTTCCCTTTGTTTTAATGAGAGAACCAGTAAATTAGGAGAATGTTAATAAACTATCCTTTGAAATAAAAAGAAACTTCTGGAGAAAAAGAAGTTTAATTTTGATTTAATTTTAATTAAACAATCTTCTATGGAATATTTGCACATTAATAATAATTATAACCTTTATTTCAGCATTTTGTCTCACTGATGTAAAATCTTTTTGTAGACAGAACGTACAGAACAAGACAAACACAAACTCAAGTATAAATACAGAACAAGGCTGGAGCCAAGTTAAGTTAACTAGAACCTAGAACATCTGCAGATGTTCCTCAGATTTAACACAGACCTTAAAATCATTTAATGACGTAAAACCCTTAAGGAGCTTTGTAGGTCTGTAGGTCTGTAGGTCTGTAGGTCTGTAGACCTGTAGGTCTGTAGGTCTGTAGACCTGTAGGTCTGCAGGTCTGTAGGTCTGCAGGTCTGCAGGTCTGTAGACCTGTAGACCTGTAGGTCTGTAGGTCTGTAGGTCTGTAGGTCTGTAGACCTGTAGGTCTGTAGGTCTGTAGGCCTGCAGAGCTACAGACCAGGTCGACCTGTTTTGTTGTTGCAGTGAAAGTGAAACTGGTCTTTAAGGATCCGACTCTGACGTGTTCACATATTTCATCACATTCCTCTCATGCATTCACCTCCGCTTTGTTCAAGGAGGAGGAGGAGCAGGAGGAGGAGGTGGAGGAGGAGGAGCAAGAGGAGGAGCAGGAGGTCGACGTGTTTGTGAAGTTCAGTCATTTCATTTCCTCTGTAAACTTTAAGGGTCAAACTAAACGCAGACTCGTCTCCTCAGTGGATGAAAGTTTGAGTCATGAAACTGATCTGATCTGGAATCACTTCCAGGAACGAACTGGTTTCAGACAAACACGCTTCAAGAAAGTCACATTGACACTGAACCAGGTCTGATCTGAACCGTCCTCCTGCAACAGAAACTCTACCTGGATCCAACCAAATACACCAGCTACAGTCTAAATAAATAAAGTTTGTGCAGAGCCGGAGTCACACTGGAGTCACACTGGAGTCACACCGGAGTCACACTGGAGTCTCACTGGAGTCTCACTGGAGTCACACCGGAGTCACACCGGAGTCACACTGGAGTCACACTGGAGTCACACTACATGCAGCTGTGAGAGGAACTGGTTGAATTTGTCCGTGGAGCCTTAATCGGAGCATGTGAGGATCAGCTGATCCAGGAGCTGGAGCCAGATGACGTCAGGCTCAGACGCTGGTTCGTGGCCTCGGGTTGGATCTAGACTCAGGTCTGTGCTGTTTCACGGAGACTTAGTGGGTTCAGACCGACTCACATGAGCCTCATGTGACCGACACATTCCTCATTAATCTGGGGCTCGTGAGGCTTTGATTCCCAGCGAATAAAAGATTCTTTAGTGGAACTAGTCCAGATGTTCTTCTACTCGGCTGGAACGACTCTGCCTCCTGTTTGGTTCTACTAGATAAAACCGTGTTCCTTTAATGTGCAGCTAATCTACGGAGACCAGGTCATTTCCCCTGTGGACGATTCAAGTCTAAGATTAGAACCCACAACCTTCCTGCTGTGGTGCTAGCCACTGCTAACGTCATGCTAATCTACCTGCTTCCGTTTTACAGCCTGTGGCATCTTCTTCTTCATACCATCATCACTGAGAACTCAGGTTCTCCAGGTCGGAGAACATCCAGGAACCAGCTGGACGTGAAGAGTTCCTGTTAAATGTTTCAGGACTCATCTGTTCAGTCACTGATGATGCATTTCTTCTCTCTTCAGTGTTTGAAATAAATGAATAACTGAGTAAATGTGTGTTTAATGGAACTGGTGCAGCTGGTTCCTGATGTTCTATCACTTCTGCATTAAAAATACTGGAAACAACCTTCACATACACATCCACAGATTATATCCCATGTTTCTCGGTTATATCTGGTTGTGTTCTGTGTAATTACTCCTGTTGTTTCCACCGGTCGCAGACACAACAACACAAATAAAGCTGTTCCATGTTGTTGTCTGAGCAGAAGCTCAGAATGGAACCTGGAATAAAGTGAAGTCATCTTGGTCTCACCAGGGGCTGATCCTCATGAAGGGGATGGGGGCGCAGGTGAAGAAGACGGTCATGAGGAGGAAGGACTTCCTGCCCCAGATGTCGGACAGAGCCCCGATGAGAGGAGCCGACAGGAAGGACAGGAACCCCTGAGGAGGCCAGAGGAACCGGGTCAGCTGGTTTTATACAGATCATATGTTTGAAAGAATGTGGTGAAAACACTGAGCCTCTGAACCAGAACCAGAACCAGAACCTGATCCGGTCTGAACCTGGAGGCTGGGACTGATAACGGGTTCCTCTCTGAACCTCTTTAAACTTCCTCCGGTCTCAGATGGAAGGTTTTTTAGTTTTTTAGTGTTTTTGTGTTTTAGTGTTTTGGTGTTTTTGTGTTTTTGTGTTTTAGTGTTTTAGTGTTTTTGTGTTTTTGTGTTTTAGTGTTTTTGTGTTTTAGTGTTTTAGTGTTTTGGTTTTTTAGTGTTTTAGTGTTTTAGTGTTTTAGTGTTTTGGTGTTTTTGTGTTTTTGTGTTTTTGTGTTTTAGTGTTTTAGTGTTTTAGTGTTTTAGTTTTTTTAGTGTTTTTGTGTTTTAGTGTTTTGGTTTTTTAGTGTTTTAGTGTTTTAGTGTTTTAGTTTTTTTAGTGTTTTTGATGTAAGTGCAGGTCTGACCTTGACGCCCTGCACCAGCCCGTTCATCAGGAACGTGTGCTGAGGAAACGTCTCATGAAGGACCTGAGGAAGAACAGACGCACAGCGATGAAAGGAGGCGGACGGACTCCGGGTTCTACTGCTGCAAACATGAGGAACGTCTAATCTGATCCCAGATCAGAACCAGCTGAGTTGTGAGATGTTGGTGGTTTCCTCTCATCAGCTGATGCTCCAACATTTCTACTGGATGAAGGTCAGGACTTTGACTTGTTCCTAAACATTAATCTGGTTCTTCTGGAGAACCACTGGTCCCTGATCTACAGAAACTGAACCAGGTCTTGAGTCTGGTCCCATTTAATCCTAATCTCACGTCCCTGAACAACCAAGCAGAGCAGAGTAATGTTCGTGTTTACTCACGGTCAGCATGGGCGTGGTGAGCAGCCCCCAGGCGAAGAACTCCAGGAAGATCACCACCACGGCGTGAGTCACTCTGGCTCGGCCTCGGCCGTTCTAAGAGGAGAACCACAGGAAGGAACATTAACCACTCATCTGTGGGTCTAGAGCACAACTCTAACAGAACATTCAGACTAAGGCAGAACACACTCAGGTCACGTTCACACTGGGGCAGAACCGATCCACCCAACAACAGCAGGACCAGCAACGATATTAAATGAAGAGCAGCAGAACTACAGGAACGTTGGAAATGTTCCCCAAAGGAAAATACGGTCTGAACTGAAGAGTTGGTTCTAACTGGGAACCAGTAAATACCTGGATCCTCTGAGGGGGAAATGATTAAAGGAACATCTGTAACATCCATCCATCAGCTAGCATGCTAGCAGTTAGCACTCTGCTCACTCTGTCCACTGACAGCTCAGTAAAGGTTATTGAAACAAGATGGCTGACAGAAGGAAAGACAGACAGCTGAGCCTGTCGCCACAATCAATAAACCAATTCATAAATTAATCAATTAGTCGCATGATGAATGAAAACCAACTTTGTGTCCTCGATGTATTTTACTATGTGTGGATGTTGTTGCTGCTGGATGAAAAATAACTTCCCTGCTCATTCAGGAAGAGAAACAAATATCTTTCTCGATTCTTGTTCTGACTCTGACTACAACTGGACCACAGTCCAAGGTGGTTCCCCAGCAACAGCACCAGCACCAGTACCGGCACCAGCACCAGCCCCAGTACCAGCACCAGTAACAGCACCAGCACCAGCACCAGTACCGGCACCAGTAACAGCACCAGCACCAGCACCGGTACCGGTACCAGCACCAGCCCCAGTACCAGCACCAGTAACAGCACCAGCACCAGCACCGGTACCGGCACCAGCACCAGCCCCAGTACCAGCACCAGTAACAGCACCAGCACCAGCACCGGTACCGGTACCAGTACCAGCACTAGTACCAGACTCACTGAGGTCACTGAGGTCAGAGAGTGGAGTGCATTCAGTTACCTTTTTACTTTTAAAGTTTGTTTTATTTATTTACATTCAGGACATTTAAAAGTTCTTGACATTCCAATTATACATTAAATAAAAGTTGTTGACAATAATATAGTTTAGTGGTAATAATTGATATCGTCTGAGTCTGAAGCAGCGACAGCGTCATCACGTTTCCTCTGACAGGAAGCGAAGCAGCAAATAAACCCACACGGAAACAGTCTGTGGGTTCAGTGTGAACACGGATCTGGTCTCTAGAGTCCGGGTTAGAGTCACGTCAGACCAGCAGCGTTCTCCAGGGAACCTCCAGACCCAGACTGGTCCAACAGGTTTACAGATCCCCCCACAGAACGTCTCCACTGCTCTAGAGTCCAGTGGTGCTGCTTTCCACCACTGCATCCCACCACTGCATCCCACCACTGCATCCCACGCTCTGCATCCCACCACTGCATCCCACGCTCTGCATCCCACCACTGCATCCCACCACTGCATCCCACGCTCTGCATCCCACCACTGCATCCCACGCTCTGCATCCCACGCTCTGCATGGACCGTGGTGATGTTTGGCTGGGATGCAGCTGCTGGGCCATGGAAACCCGTTCATGAAGCTCTGTCCTGGAGATAATCTGAAGACAAACATCACGTCTGGAGACTCTCTGTCTCCTGACGCTTCCATAACTTCCACTTTGTCCTAAAAACCTCTGACAGGCGACTGTGGAATATTTAGCAGAGGCTGGAACCCGCTGAGCTCCTGAGAAATGTCAAAATCAAGAGTTTTCTCCACAACTTCCTACTTAAATCTGCTCAGCAGCTCAATTTCACTAAATAATCTCAGAGCTCTACAGACAGAACGCAGAGACAGAGGCAACATGGACTGAATTATAATGTTTTATCGTTATCAGAATGGAAAAATATCCTAAAGTTGTCCCTGAAAATGTCTCCGATGTTAGTATTTTATGAATGAGGGAAAAAAGTAATACAACAACAGTTAATACGGTAGCCAGATAGGAAGCGCTGGTGAGCATGCGCACAGACTACAACTATTACGGTAGCTATTAACATTACAGCAATAACAGTTTAGATATGTTTAAATGTGAATACATATCAAAATAAATTAAATCGGGATTATCCATGTTTCTTCTTTTCATCTTTAAAACATTTAATTCTATCTTTATTATTATTATTATTATTATTATTTATTTTATTTTTTTTTAAATCTCCGAGCTGTAAATGTCCTCGGATTTCCTTTCAGAACCCTGGTCGCCTTATTTTTAATATAACGTTTCTTTTTAACGTGTCTCTGTCCCCCACGTCCCAGCAACTACGGATTAAAACAGACACATTAGCCGTTAATGCTAAGTTTGTTAGCTACCGAGCCGTAGCGGCGGTGAAGGTGTTTCCGGTTAGCCGGTTAGCCGCCTAGCCAGTTAGTTCTCACCGAGCTCCGGACCAACATGACGTCGTTGGTCGCTGATTTGCCCCGGTTCATCTCACATCCTCCCGACACGATGTTCACATCCAGTGTGCGCCGCCGGTCATCCTCCTGGGGGCTCTGCGTCTCTTCCAGGGTGTCCCGCGGTGTGAGCTGTGGCTACGTCCGGGCTGCGCTACCAGGGACTCGGGCTAACTCTGTGAAGTAGTGGTAGGCGGATCGATCCAAAAGTATCGACTGTATCGATACCATGTAGGTAACGTCATTGATCGATACCAATATCATGAGATCGATACTGAAGTTTCAGTTTCTGTCTTGAACGACTTAAGTTTACTTTTTATACTAAACAAAGGACAGAAGTGCAATGAAGGGAATTGTAGTTTCTGAACTCTGCGTGAAAAAATTGTTTTCATTTTGTTTCTACACAGAAACCTTTAGTATGATAGTAAAGTATTTTCTATTTATTTATAAACTTTGCCTAAATTCTGTACTGGTTTTTAACCGATTAATACTCTAAAAGACAAATCACAAAACACATAGAGGTCATGAAAATTCAGATTTAACACTGAAGAATATTCAAGGATTAATTGTTGAATTCATATTGAAAGTACAGATATCAGCGATACTGGCCCTGCAAGGTAAATGTGGGCGTGGCCAAGATTAAACTCCCAGCTCTTATTTCACAGCTGTAGACACAAACACTGCATTCATCATTTATTATTATTTGATGTTGTTGTAGGTTTGATCTTGTTACATTTTTAAATTGTTATACTTATATTGTTGTGTTTTTAATCTTCTTTCTTTATATTTTTGGTCGTCGTGAATAAAAAATACATTTAATTGTCCTGTTTTTTGTGATAATAATCATGAAGACTAATTAATGAACTAATCGCTCTACATGAAAGCAACTGCTTTGTGAAAAGTATCGGTATCGCTATCGACAGTAATGGCCCTGTGTTTTCTTGGTATCGGTCGATACCAAACTTTGCAGTATCGCCCACCCTAAAGAACATCGGCGGCTTCGGGCTTTAACCGAAATTCCTTTACTCTGATTGGTGGCGTTGGTTTTGTCTCACCGGAGCACACCGAGGCCACCGGGCGGTGGCTACAGGGGCGGAGTGATAAGACACCGCCCTACCGGGATGTCTGTACTCACACAACGAACACACCTTAAATTTCAACCACCAATCTGGTCCCGGATCAGACCTCAACCAGCTTCGTTTCTCTGCGACAAGTTTAACAGCGAGGAAATCTGTCTCGGGATCAGTATCATCTATAGTCACTGGCCCCGGAGCTGAATGTTAGAGAGCGCCCCCTGCTGAGCCGCCGCTCACACTACAATGCAGCGACGTTTGTTAACGGAGCATCGTCACAAACAAACGGCGCCGTTACATTTACAAGAAAACAAACAAACAAAAAATACACAGTTCATATTAAAAACGTTTCTGCTGTTTTCGGTCCGCGCGCAACACAAACAGTTCAACACGGCGACTCAGTATTTGGCAAGAAGATTCGGAATGCTGAGATTTCTAGTGGCGCACTATTTAGCAAGAGACAAAAAGGCGGGACTCGCCGTTGGAAGAATTTTTGGCTTCGACGTCAAGGCAGCTGACGTAATGACGCTCATTTCCTGTTGCAGTCAGTCAAAGTAAAATATTATTATTATTATTATTATTATTATTATTATTATTGTTGACCATAAAAACTGATATCTCCGTAAAAATCTCCTGAAGTCAAGTACACTTACACACACAGTGTTAATAGTTTTGTGCAGTAATGTAAAGTATGAGGAAGTATAAAAATATAAAACAGATAAACGGTCAAAGACTGGATTTAAAATGAACACGTGATGTTTATGATCTTATCTGATGCTCAAACGGGATTTTTGTGGAAGATTGAAGATGTTCTTTGTCATATTCACATTCACCAGCTCTTTTAAACCACACAGTTAAAGCGTTACTGTGCACGTCTCCCTCACTGACACCAGTAAACAAATTAAAGAAATACAAAACCTACAAATTACATTATATGAAACCAAAAAAGGTGGAAGAAGTCCATCAATAACACTAACATGAGGTGAACTGTTCCAATTGTCTTGAAAACCAGACTTTTGATATATTTGATGTGTGTTTTTAAATCTCTTGAGTTTGTGATTTTGATATTTATACTGATTTATCAAATCCAAAAAAAAACTAAGACTTAACAAACAGTTTTTACCCTCAAGCCTCAAATCTCTCACACCTTCAATCCTCTTTCATGCAAAAACCCCCACATTCATATTTATTTTCATACACACATTTGCACTATTGTTTAACTCTTTACTGTTTTAAATGCTGCTATTTTTCCCTCATCGTTCCAATTCCATTCAATCCTGTGCCTCTGTGTGTTTTTATAGTATCTTCTGTATTTGATTGTGTATTGAAGGAGCTGGTCATGGAGGTGGAAGCAGTGAACCGTTCAGGTCTTTAAATGTACCAGGTAGAGACTTTCTACCAGTCTGGACTTTGCTGTGGTTCATTGTTACTAGACTTAACTTGTATTTTATTATATTTTTACTTGTGGTTCTTAAGAGTGTTTTATTTTTTATTTTTTTTACGTGACAAAATAATTTCCCTTGTGGATGATTAAAGTCTAACTAAGTCTAAATGTAGCTGGTATAGTTTTTTTTTTAAATTATTATAATTATTATTATTATTTTATCTTTATTCTGCTATAGTTTCCATTTTTATTATTATTATTTATTAACTCCGAAACAATGAGCTGCTAAATTTTATTTCGGTGTTTTTTCCCGGACAATGAAAATAACATTTCTTCTTCTTATGCTTGTTGGTGTTTTATTTTGAAGGACGTGCCGCCTCTTCCTCCGTCGTCCGCCATCTTGGCTCGGCTAGCTTGACGCAGCGGAGCCGCAATCGGAGGCACAGCGGATCAATTCGGAGCCTCTGCGGGTTGATTTTGCAGATTATGCGGCGCCGCTGATCTCCTGGATCGGTAAGAACCCCCCGTCCTCCCGCTCCGCCTCCCGGCGCCGCGCACCGGGCCCGTCCGTCCGCGCACCGGGACGCTTTTACCGCAGAGTCTCCAGCGTAGCAGCGCAGACCTCCCCCATTCTCCCTTTGTTCGCTTGCGCCTTTTCTTGCAGCGCTGCGGTTTTTTTTTTTTTTTTTTTTTTTTTGGTAAATAGTGGCGCAACATGGCGGCCGAGTTGCGGGAAGGTGGAAGGTGGGACCAATTAACTGTGCGCATATTTTCATATTTAGCGGGATAATGAGGAGGAGGGAGCGTGACCTCTGCTCGTCTTCATCCTCCTCATTAGATCCAGATGTAGCTGTGTTTGTGTCTCTGTTTGTGTTTGTTTGTGAGGTCTAATCAGGGCCGGGGCCTCCTCCCACCGGGCCCCGGGCTCACAGGGGCCCCCCCGGGCTCAGAGGGGCCCCCGGGCTCACAGGGGCCCCCGGGCTCAGAGGGGCCCCCCCGGGCTCAGAGGGGCCCCCGGGCTCAGAGGGGCCCCCGGGCTCAGAGGGGCCCCCGAGGCCCCTGGAGGAGCTGGGTCTGCAGCTTGTTATGAACTTGGACTCCAAGACGAGGGGACACGTCTCACGTTGACGTCTCTAGTGTCTGTGTCTCTGGTGTCGCTGGCTAAAGCTGCCACAAACAATTACATGGACCGGATTGTTGTTGTTGTCAGTCACTGATGGATCGTAGTGTTTATGGTTTGTAGTGTTAACGCGTCCTGATAAAACTTTTTCACTTCCGATACGATATCGATGTGGCAGCACTGAGCGGTGGCTGATACCGATATTGATCTGATACGATATCAGCATGAATCATAGACACTTTTATTATTGATTTTGTTGTGTGTGATGTTAGAAAAAGCCTGGTCAGGTGACTTTACTCCGACTCACCCATTTATTATTAAATTATCATTTAACCTTAAACATAAGAATATTCTGTAATTGAATAAAAATAAATAAATACATTTTGAAGAGGAAGAAAAATAACCTTAATAAATCCAATAAAAACCTAAAATGCACAGAGCTGCAGAGCTCCGTGCTACTTCGCTAGCAGCTTAGCTTAGCATGCGCTGCTGTGAGCCCGTGAGCTCCGCTGGGCTGAAGACCTGCAGCGAGTCTGGGACAGTTAGTATCTGAGAGTTTAGATCCAGGCCGATACAATCTAAAACTGATTTCTATCGGATCAGGACACGACTAGATCGTACTAAACGTTTAGCTCCGTATCGTTCCTCTGCTGGTTTATTTAACATCAACCAACCAGAGAACACGTCATTTCCTTCTGGTTTCACTGATAAAAGTCATTATAGGATTTAACCAACACATTTTACAGATAAACAACTTGTTATTTTTTAACCGTGTTCCAACTTTGGTTCTAGAAACTTGAGACTAAGACCATGAATCATGAATCAGACCATGAATGAGCTGCAACCAGTCGCTGTTGCTCTATGAATGTTTCCAGCTATGAGTAGCTGACGTTAACGTTAGCAGCTAACTAGCCACGTAGCTAACTGAGCTCTGCATCACGTTCTTCCTCTTGTTCTCTGCATCGAGGCCAGAACGGAAGAACAGAGAGAACGAGCTCCAGGAAACGTTTCTTATTAAATCATTTGTTGTGTAATGGCGACTCGTCGCCTGACGTTGGCGCCGCAGCGTCGAGACGTCAGCTGCTGTTGCTGCAGGTCGTGGTTTGTGTTGCCGTTGTGGTCGTGCAGCTGCAAACATCAGGAGCGTCTCATCGACCCAGAAAACACAACGGTTTGTAACGTTCAGAGGAGCAGGACAAGAACCCAGAACCAGCCTCAAACATCTGGGTTTGATCAGGACCAGAGACAAAGAACATCTGCAGCCGCTCACACACGTTCCCACTGATTCAGCTCCAGCGTCTCAGCAGCGTCAAAGTCACCGTCACCGATCGTTCAGAGTTTCATTCACTGACTCAAACTTTATTTACTTTCACACAAACTTCAGATTCAAGGACAATTCCTCCCGTTTTTACGCTGCTCGGTGTTTGGTTCTGTTCTGTTCTGTTCTGTTCTGTTATGTTATGTTATGGTTCTGTTTGTTCTGTTCTGTTGTGGTTCTGTTCTGTTCTGTTGTGGTTATGTCGTGTTGTGTTCTGGTTCTTTTATGTTCTGTTGTGGTTCTGTTATGTTCTATTATGGTTATGGTTATGGTTCTGTTCTGTTCTGTTCTGGTTCTGTTCTGTTCTGTTCTGTTCTGTTCTGTTCTGTTCTAGTTCTGTTCTGTTATGGTTCTGTTGTGGTTCTGGTTCTGTTCTGGTTCTGTCCTGTTCTGTTGTGGTTCTGTTGTGGTTCTGTGAGTAAAGCCCGTGAACGTTCATAACCGGACTCATTAAATTCTTGGTTATTTTGTGTTAATGAGTCGTTTTTATCGTTTGTTTTGTTCCAGAGTTTTGTTCTTGAAACTAATGGTTGAAAAATAAAATATTTCATGAAATCTCAGTAGAAGTGATGAAGGTTTTGACGTTGGGACAAAACGACGCCGGTGATTCATCATTAGAATAAATTCTTAGTGATAATAAATGTCTCTGGTTTCAGGACGTCCTCCGTGTCCCCATCGTGTCCAGCAGCAGACTCCAGGCGTTAGTCTGTACCGGCCTGAATGCAGCCTGTCTGGGGCCCGGTCTAGTTCCTGGTTCCCCTTCTCTCCCACCACCTCCTTTCCCTACCCTTCCTCTCCCCACCCCGACCCCCCTCCCTCCTCCATCCTCACCCTCCTCCCCCCCTTCCTCCCTCCTTACCCCGGCACCTCCCAGCGATTAGCCTGCACCGGCGGCCTGCCCGGCTGCCCCCCTACAGGTGGATGAATGAAGACCCCGTTCAAGAGCCCAGCGGCCCCGCGGCCCCGAGGGGACGGAGGACATTCAGGCGTCTCCGCAAACATGATGAAGAAGAAGAACCCACACAAGTGAGTCCCTGAGAACCAGGCTAATTAGCATTGTTAGCATTGTTGCTGTAATTCTGTCCCTGTCAGGTCAATGAATGAGTAAAGTCCTCGACCTTTGACCTCGGCCTCTGTCCGTCCCCCTTCAGGAAGCAGAGGACCAGCGTTGGGCCCAGTAAAGCTCTGGCTCCGCCCCGGAGGAACATCGTGGGCTGCAGGATCCAGCACATCTGGAAGGAGGGAAGTAAGTTGACTCTAGTTTGAATTAGTTCTTAACTCAGAACAGGGACCACGTTAAACTGGTCCCGGTGTTAACGTTATGTTAAACCTCTTTGCTAACGTGCTTCCTCTCAGGTAAGTCGTCCCAGTGGAAGGGGACGGTCCTGGACCAGGTCCCTGTCAACCCGTCCCTCTACCTGATCAAGTACGACGGCTTCGACTGCATCTACGGCCTCGAGCTGCACAGCGACGAGAGGGTGGTGGGGCTGGAGGTGCTGCCCGACCGAGTGGGTGAGGAGCCTCGCAGCTAACATAGCTCCTAGCTAACATAGCTCCCGGGCTAACATAGCTACTCCCAGCTAACATAGCTCCTAGCTAACATAGCTCCCAGCTAACATAGCGCCCAGCTAACTCCCAGCTAACATAGCTCCCAGCTAACATAGCTCGCAGCTAACATAGCTCCTCCCAGCTAACATAGCTCCAAGCTAATAGTAGCTACTCCCAGCTAACAGCAGCTCCTAGCTAACATAGCTCCTCCCAGCTAACATAGCTCCTCCCAGCTAACATAGCTCCTCCTAGCTAACAGTAGCTCCTAGCTAACATAGCTCGCAGCTAACATAGCTCGCAGCTAACATAGCTCCTCCCAGCTAACATAGCTCCCAACTAACATAGCTCCTCCTAGCTAACATAGCTCCTAGCTAACATAGCTCCCGGGCTAACATAGCTATTCCCAGCTAACATAGCTCCCAGCTAACATAGCGCCCAGCTAACTCCCAGCTAACATAGCTACTCCCAGCTAACATAGCGCCCAGCTAACATAGCTACTCCCAGCTAACATAGCGCCCAGCTAACATAGCTCCCAGCTAACATAGCTCGCAGCTAACATAGCTCCTCCCAGCTAACATAGCTCCAAGCTAATAGTAGCTACTCCCAGCTAACAGTAGCTCCTCCCAGCTAACATAGCTCCCAGCTAACATAGCTACTCCCAGCTAACATAGCTCCCAGCTAACATAGCTCCCAGCTAACATAGCACCTAGCTAACATAGCTCCCAGCTAATGGTAGCTCCTCCCAGCTAACATAGCTCCCAGCTAATGGTAGCTCCTCCCAGCTAACATAGCTCCCAGCTAACATAGCTCCTCCCAGCTAACATAGCTACACCTAGCTAACAGTAGCTCCTAGCTAACAGTAGCTCCTAGCTAACATAGCTCCTCCCAGCTAACATAGCTCCTCCTAGCTAACAGTAGCTCCTAGCTAACATAGCTCCCAGCTAACATAGCTCCTCCCAGCTAACATAGCTCCTCCTAGCTAACAGTAGCTCCTAGCTAACATAGCTCCCAGCTAACATAGCTCCTCCCAGCTAACGGTAGCTCCTAGCTAATGGTAGCTCCTCCCAGCTAACATAGCTCCCAGCCAACATAGCTCCTCCCAGCTAACGGTAGCTCCTAGCTAGTGGTAGCTCCTCCCAGCTAACAGTAGCTCCTCCCAGCTAACATAGCTACTCCCAGCTAACATAGCTCATACTGGCTAACATAGCTCCTCCTAGCTAACAGTAGCTCCCAGCTAATAGTAGCTCCTCCTATCTAACAGTAGCTCCTCCTAGCTAACAGTAGCTCCTCCTAGCTAACAGTAGCTCCTCCTAGCTAGCAGTAGCTCCTCCCAGCTAACAGTAGCTCCTCCCAGCTAACAGTAGCTCCTCCCAGTTAACAGTAGCTCGTCCCAGCTAACGGTAGCTCCTCCCAGCTAACGGTAGCTCCTCTTGGCTTCACTATAGAATCTGTCTAAAGTCGAATCTGTTGAGTTTCTCCAGTTTTATAATTAACTGTAACATTTCTGTAAAATCCCAAATTTGAGATGTGGTCAAAGCTCCTCAGAGAAAGGAAAACTTCATGTAGTGGGTTCAGTTAAACTTTGAGTAGCAGATGAGAAGGTTGTTATTTTACTTTATCATCAGCCCCTCATATATTTTAACTTGGATGAAAGGAGGTTTAGTTATTAACGTGATTAATTAGATTCTAAGAAATGACCGGTTCCGTGTGCTCCTCTCTGATTGGTCCAGCTCCGGCCCGGGTCAGCGACTCGTTGCTGGCGGACACGATGATCGGGAAGGCGGTGGAGCACATGTTTGAGACGGAGGACGGTCCCAAGGAGGAGTGGAGGGGGATGGTTCTGGCCCGGGCCCCCATCATGACCTCCTGGTTTTACATCACCTACGAGAAAGACCCGGTTCTCTACATGTACCAGCTCCTGGACGACTACAAGGAGGGAGACCTGCGCATCATGCCCGACTCCAGTGAGCGTATAGACCGTATATAAATATGGACTCAACACGTCTCTGAATCAGAATCTGAACTATTCCAGAGTTTAGTCTCTATGTTGTTGGTTGGTGATCAGAACCATCTCTCTAGAGAACGTGCTAATGATGGACATGCTAACAGTTAGCATGTTAGCTCTACTCTCCATCTGTGTGTTCCTGCTCCTATTTACAGTGATGAAAAGAAAAAAGACACGAGACAGAAATTTATGAGAATATTCTAAAGTTTGAATCTGGTTTTACCGGATGTTTCTGACGTCAGGGCCGTTCTAGTTAAACTCTTCTGAAATGGAACAAATGTGACGTTGTGTGAGAACCTTCGCAGACGTCAGCTAGCAGCCATGTGGACGCTAACCTTATGTCCGTCCTGTTGCAGATGACAGCGTCGCGGCGGAGCGGGAACCCGGCGAGGTGGTGGACAGTCTGGTGGGGAAACAGGTGGAGTACGCCAAAGAGGACGGGGGCAAGCGTTCGGGGATGGTGATCCACCAGGTGGAGGCCAAACCCTCCGTCTACTTCATCAAGTTCGACGATGACTTCCACATCTACGTCTACGACCTGGTCAAGACCTCGTAAGGCCAGCGGTCCCCGAAAGACTGACCCAGACCCTCGACTCGCCTTAAAACCAGGAAACGGACCCGTTGAGACCAGCTCCACGTGTCCTGACGCTTTGCTTCGGCCTTTAGACTCTTTGAAGAAGATTCCACCAACGTCGGCTCAGACACAAACTAGTTCCCAAACTTTAGATCATACGTGGAACAGATGACGCTTTAGGTTGAAAACTTTTACGCCGCAAATCGATCCTGAGACCTGAGACCTGAGACCCCCCAGATAAGACCCGAAGGTTCCCCTGGTTGAAGCTCCTCCTCCTGCTCCTCCTCCTCCTCCTCCTCCTGCTCCTGCTGCTCCTCCTCCTCCTCCTCCTCTTCTTCCTCTCCTCCTCCTTCCTCTTCTGACCAGGTCCTGGTCTGCCGGGGTTAATGAAGGACAGGGTCTGTGTCTACAGGAGGAGGACTATTCCGCCATTGGAGGCGTCCAATCACAGAGCATTTTACTGGCCACGCCCCCTCGGAGGTCACCTGCTGACGGACGCAGCAGAAAAAAAAACACAGAAGACTTTTCCCCCTTTTTTCTGTTGTTTGCTCATTGTTGTTGATTCCTACGTTACCCAGGATGCACCTGCATCCCTGGCCCCAGGTCTCAGCGTGAAGGAGTTCAGACTCTGTTTTTAATTGTTTTTGTGCCAAAAGGATTTTCAGAAGCCTCCAGGTTCAGTGTTGATGAAACATTAAGAGCTTTTATCTGTAAATTATATTTTACGTCATTCCCACTGTTTGACTCATTCATGGTGATGTAGTTGATTAATGACGTTAGTTATAAACCTGTGAACTCAGTCAGCTGTTCCTTCTCCTGCTGCTGTATTTAATGTTCCTGCTCTGTACAGTCTCCTCCGTACGTACGTTCTCCACCAGCACCGTTCTCTCCTCTACGGTTCCTCTCTGCTCCGTCTACGACCATGTTCCATCATTTCACGACACACTGCACTGCATTCCTTCCACATCGGTTCTAGAACGGTTCCACATCGGTTCTCTGTTGGTTCTACATTGGTTCCACATCGGTTCCACATCGGTTCCACATTGGTTCCACATCAGTTCCACATCGGTTCTAGAACGGTTCCACATTGGTTCCACATCGGTTCCAAATCAGTTCCACATCGGTTCTAGAACGGTTCCACATCGGTTCCACATCGGTTCCACATGGGTTCCACATCAGTTCTACATCGGTTCTAGGTCGGTTCCACATCCTCCTCCCATCATTCATTTCATGGCCTACTGGACATGGCTCCGCCCACTTCTGCAGGAAGTTTGTTGTTCTATTTATTTATTTTTTTAAATTTGTTTGCGAAGTGTTAGTCCATGTTCTGGAGAGGTTCTAGATCCACCCATGTTCACCTGCTCCGGTTCTAGAACCCTCAAATTTACTTTAGACCCTCCTGTTCTAGACCCAGTGGGGGGTGTTACTGTTTTTTTCCAGAACATTCACATTTAAGTTTAAGGTCGGTTCAGGGTGAGATTCTAGAACCACCTCCGTGGTTCGGTTCTGACCTCAAAGATTGATGGACTGGAATCACTTGTTCTCATTCTGGAGTCTGACGTTAAACGTATTTTGGAACTTTAGCGGGTTCTATTTAAATCACAGCTCTAGAACGTCCTTAATTCAGATTTGATGTTCCAAAAGAACGTTGCTTCAGAGCCCAGATCCCAGAATCCAGAACAGATCTGAGTCCACCGTTCTTGAACCAGTTTTAGAATGCGTGTTCTCATGTTGGCGCTTCATGGTTCTGGAAAGGTGGACGCTTCTAGTACGGTCTGAGGGAAGCTGGTTTACTGAATGTTAGAACCGCTGGAACCCACAGGAGTCGGACTTTCCAGAATGTTCCGTGTCGTTTTGGGGCCGTGGGGCGCTCCGACTCTAGAACAGTCCACTGATCCGATCCGACTCGAGAACAGTCCACTGATCCGATCCCGCTCCGACTCTAGAACCCGACATTTTCTCTCCGTCGTGCTCTAGAACGTTGTTCTGAAGACGTCATTGAACCTGATCTGTTCTGGTTCTGATCCGGAGCCTCTGACTCCAGAAGAGTGAACCCAGATCACTGGTTCTGATCTAGAACCTGAATCTGTCGCTGCTCTAGAGTCACAGCGTCCCACGATGCACCTGGGCTCGGGCTGATGAACCCTGGGATGTGTAGGCTGAAGCCGACAGACAGGAAACTGATGGTGTGAGTGTGTGAGTGAGTGTGTGTCTGTGTGTGTCGGTGTGTGTGTTGTGCTGCATGCCTTCTAGCTCCCTGTGATCGATGTGCGTTGCATGTCTGTGTAGTTTCAGTTGTTGGCCGACTTCTGTCCGTTGTGAGCTTTGGTGCCTTTTGTTTTTATTTCTGTTGGTTTCATTTGGTTTTGTACCGTGTGTCCCAGAGGCCGCTATTTTTGGGGTTATTGATAAAAAACAAACTGAAAACGAAGAAAAGTAAAAGATGAAAATGAAAACAAGTGAGTGGGTGAGTGAGTGAGTGAATGAGTGAGTGAATGAGTGGGTGAAGAGATGAGTGAAGATGATGGTGAATGAATGAATGATGATGAATGATGATGAGTGAGTGAATGAGTGGGGCGAGGATGAATGAGTGATAGTGAGTGAATGAGTAGTGATGGATGGTGAATGATGAATGAATGAGTGAATGAATGAGTGAATGAATGAGCGAGTGAATGAATGAATGAGTGAGTGAATGAATGAATGAGTGAGCGAGTAAGTGGGTAAGTGAATGAATGAATGGCTGAGTGATGCCAGTGTTGTACAGCAGTGAAGAGCTCACACTATTTACTAAAATAAAGCCTTTCTCTGTTTTTTCACTCCTGACTTCGTCTCTTCTGTCTCCGACATCTCAAACAGGAACATGAAGGTGAACTAGTAACTGGACTAACTCAGGAGTAACTGACTTATTTATCCATCGTATAGACCTGGAGTCTATAAATACTACAGACGACCACTGACTGACACATTTACTCTGTAATATTTCTCTGACCTCATTCATTCACCTTTTGTTACATTCATTTAAGTTTAGATCCTATTAAAACCTATGAATCAAGCTAACGCTGCTAATCTCCACGATCAACTGTCACTTCCTGTCACTCAGCGGCCGTAACCATGGAGACGTAAGTTAGCTGTGAGTCACGTGCGCGCCCCCTCCATAGATAGTCTATATTTACACGCGCCACAGCCAGACACGGTGACGTCACACTAGATCCTCATAGATATAAAAACACCACGAAACGCCGGAAATAGACAAAGGTGTAAGAAAAACATGTATAGATTTACAGAGTTGTTTTAAGAACAAATGTAAATGCTGTCACTCGTACACGTGCATGTGTGTATTTATGCTTTTAAAAGACTTTGTTTGAATTGTTGTCAATCATGAAATAAGTGTTGCGTCGCTTTATATTAGTTTTAATAACATTTTCCCTTCAGTTTAAATCTCTTTCTGCTAAATTCGTTGGATAAATGTCAGAGTTCAGAAGTGACTCGTTGACTGTTGTGGAGCTGCAGTTCTCTTCCGGGCCGCCAGGTGTCTCTGTAGCTTCACTTTGAAACCACCCACAGTCAACTCCCATGATGCATCTCTTGTCCTGACAGTTTTTGATAAACCTTCACGTCTGGACAGAATTAACACGTTTTTTCGCCGCGTTGACTGTGATGGAACATTAACACACATACAACACAAATATAACACGCGCGTTTCTGTTGCGTTGCGTCTGAATCTGCTCGCTGACGTGATTAAAGTGAGACACGCGTGTGAACCGTGAGTGAAGCAGGTGGAGCGGAGCTACAGGAACCCTGAGCCGCCATGTTGGACCTCGATCCTTTCGGTTCATGAATGTGATGATCGGTGCGTTCACGGACTGTCCGTGAAAGGTGCTGCCTTCCTCTTGTTACGCAATGCGCCTCAGCCCTTCTGATCCTGAACCGATGATCCTTAAACGCAACGTCAGCTCTGTGCTAAAAACAAGAAATAGACACAACTCAGATTCCCAGAATGCACCAGGCCTGCACCCCCCCCACACACGGTCCTCTGTAGAGATGTGAACCGCTGTCCTTCTGACTGCGATTTCTTCTAACTAAACGACCTCATTCTTACAATATTTTTAAGATTTTAAGGTTGTTTTATTTTTTTATCTTCTCTGTTATCTTGAGACCCTGGGACCAAACAGTTTCCCTGCAGGAATCGATAAATGATCTCGAATCTTGAATCAGTAACTGATGCGTTTGTGCACTGATCAGATCTCTCCTCAGTCACGGACTGATTCCTCGTTTTGCTGCCGTCTGACCAGAGACTAAGACACGTTTCCTTCCCTTCAAACAAACAGAGTAAAGCCTGTGTGACTTTAAATGAAATCAAGAAATTATTAAAGTGGAAAATAAATAAAAAGCAAAATGACAAACACTATTGTAAACTCTGTACATTTTAACATATGAATGAAATATAAACTTAAAAACGATCAAAACTTAAAATAGGCCTCGTTTAGTTTATTGCAAAAAACATGCATCAAAAGTGAGACGGTGCCATAAAAATACTAAAATATAAAACCTCAATAGACTTAAATATGCGATAAAAAAGACAACAAATAGCTTAAAGTATATAAAAACTATGTAGATCTATCTATCTGTCCAACTCCATCAGTACAATTGTTAATATTATTTTATTTTTTAAATCTTCTCGTTAAGGTCGTTCACTCGTCTTCATCTCGTCCATGAACCTGGAGCCGCGTCCAACAAAAGCAAAACCATTTTACAAGTGGAAATGAATTCACTTCAAAGCTTTACATCATCAAAATAATGATTCTCATCGTCATGAGTTTACAGCTGTGATTTGATTTTATATAGATATATTTATTATATTTATATTTTTCTCAGTTTTCATTTATACTTGTATGTTTAACTTGTGTGTTGTGTTTAATTATAATTGTTGTGTCTTTGTTTTTGTACGACTGGCTTCACTAATTACACACTAAGCTGCTCCAGGAGGTTTATCCATTAATTAATACCTCCATATTAAATCAGATAAACTTATCTTTATTAACAGGATATGTGCCCCAGTCTTTTAAAACTGCTGTAATTAAACCTTTACTTAAAAAACCCACTCTTGACCCAGATGTTTTAGCAACTATAGGCCAATTTCCAACCTTCCTCTTATCTCTAAAGTTTTAGAAAGGGTTGTTGTCAATCAGTTGGTTGATCATTTAAACAGGAATGGTTTGTTTGAAGAGTTTCAGTCAGGTTTTAGAGCTCATCATAGCACAGAAACAGCTCTGGTTAAAGTTACCAATGATCTCCTCATGACTTCAGACGATGGACTTGTCTCTATACTTGTCCTGCTAGATCTCAGTGCTGCATTTGACACTATTGATCACAATATTCTACTACAGAGACTTGAAAGTGTGATCAAGATTACAGGAACTGCACTAGACTGGTTTGAATCATATCTGTCAGACAGATTCCAGTTTGTCCATGTAAACAACAACTCTTCTATTTATACCAAAGTAAGCTATGGAGTTCCTCAGGGTTCTGTGCTAGGACCAATATTATTCACATTATACATGCTTCCCTTAGGCAATATTATTAGAAAGCACGGCATAAACTTCCATTGCTACGCAGATGATACCCAGCTATATTTATCCATGAAACCAGATGAAACTAATCAGCTGGTTAAACTCCAAGCGCCTTAAAGACATAAAGGCCTGGATGACCTGTAATTTTCTACTTTTAAACTCATACATAAAGACAAACATTAAACTTTCACCTTCGTAATATCATCAACATTAGGAACATCCTTTCTCAGAGTGATGCAGAAAAACTAGTTGATGCATTTGTGTCTTCCAGGCTGGATTATTGTAACTCGTTACTGTCTGGCTCCAAATACTCTTTAAAAAGCCTCCAACTGATTCAAAACGCTGCAGCAAGAGCACTGGCAGAAATTAGCAAGAGAGATCATATTACTCCAGTATTAGCTTCTCTTCATTGGCTCCTTTAAAATCTAGAATTGAATTTAAAATCCTCCTCCTTACATACAAGGCCCTGAAAGGCCGAGCTCCATCATATCTGAAAGACCTCATAGAACCAGACTGTCCCAACAGATCACTACCATCTCTAAGTGCAGGTCTGCTTGTGGTTCCTACAGGTTCTACATGTATTTATCTGATATATGATCATTCATTTCTTCTTCATCTGGTTTATTTTCTACTCGTTTTTAATCGAAAACAAACACACGTGTGTGTAGTTGTGTGTGTGTCCAGCTGTGTCTGTTCTCAGTTGATAAGATTCCTTCCGCAATAAAAACAGCTGAGTTTTCATTTTCTGTTTTTTACGAGTCTGAAAGTAAAACTCCTCCTCCTGGTTCCTCCTCCTCCTCCTCTGTCATGTTACGTCCAGTTGAGACCAGGACAAACAGACGTGTGGAGATAAGACGTTTCCATCTCTATAAAGGCAGCAGCTGGAGGACGGGGTCCTGAGAGCTGAGGAGGATGAAGATGAAGATGGTTCTGCTTCTGGTTCTGGTCTGGATGAGTGCGGCCTCAGCTGCAAAGGTCAGTTTGATTTATTCTTCTTCTCGTAGTCACTCATGACCGTGGTTTCTATGGACCCTGGTCTTCATGGACCCTGGTCTTCATGGACCCTGGTCTCTATGGACCCTGGTTTCTATGGACCCTGGTCTCTATGGACCCTGGTCTTCATGGACCCTGGTCTCTATGGACCCTGGTCTCTGTGGGTCAGACTTCAGTAACATTGTGTCTGATTAGTTTAGTGTTGAACTAATAATTATCTTCTAGATCAGAGACTAGAAACCACCCTGATAGTAACGACATAATTCTAGACTCATCCATCCACCCCTGGACCAGACCTGGACCAGACCTGGACCCAGAGTCTCTAGAAATACCACAGAGCTCACATGTTCTCCAAAGGTTCTAGTGAAACAGAACCAGGTCCACTCTCCATCTGGACATTAGGATCAAACCAAAGAACCCAAAGTTCCTCCACGTTGGGTTTTTAAAGTGAATCTGGCTCCAAAATGCTACTGATTCACTACAGGAGGCAACGTTCACACAATTCAACCTTTGGACATTTTATTTCTCCTGGACGTCATCACATTCTACCATTGAGCTCATTATACGATCCAGAAGAAGATGGAGATTTACACATGGAACTCCCCAGGACCCCAGCCACCAAGGCTACATGCTACATAGCAA